>NW_007735730.1:73266-74079 GCF_000696425.1 Galeopterus variegatus | reverse complement strand
CTTAAGTATATTTTGGAGAGACTATTCCAAACAAAAAAGTTACAAGAAAATGTTATAATGTTAAAACGATTAGTGTGAGAAACATTTCATCAACAGTGTAAGTATTAAAATAATAATTATTAGAATGTATAAAAATACATATAATGAAGTAATAAATTGTGAAATATAATGCATTTAAAAATATATATGTAAGAGAAAGTAAACAATTTTTATTTCATGCCATGGAAAAGAATGTCAACAAATATACCAATAAAATAGTAAATTAAATTATTCTGGAATTAGAATGAGTGAATCTTATATTTATAAAGAAAAATGAGTTATTTATCATAGCCAGGAAAAGAATGTAATGATACAGAATAAAAATTATTAAAATGCTACAACATTTAAAATGGTATAATTTCAGTGGAACAAACTAGAAAAAAATAAGAATAACCCAAATTATATATGAGAATTCCCTGCTTGGTAAAGTGGACTTTTTAAAACTGAGTCAAAAATATCTAACATTTAATAAATGTAGTCATAAATACTGGGTATCCACTGGAAAAAAAATGCAGTTGGATCAGTGTGTCTCATCTAACATTAAAATTATTCCAGGTACATCAAATATTTAAAATTAAGAATAAAGTTATAAAGTTCAGAGAAGAAACACTGGAAGAATTGCTATAATAATGTAAAAGTGACATATTTTAATACGTAAAAATTTTAAAGTCAAAAGACAAATGACCAATTGGTTTCAGAAAATGAAACTCATATCTCAGGCACAAGACCGACTTCCTTAACTTTTAAAGAGTTCCTGAAAATTCATTTTTTAAA
>NW_007735730.1:67429-71975 GCF_000696425.1 Galeopterus variegatus | reverse complement strand
AGTAGTCTCTAATAATTTCTTGTATTTCAGAGGTATCAGTTGTAATATCACCTTTTTCATTTCCAATTTTTGTTATCTGGGTCTTCTTTCTTCTTTTTTTAGTTACCTGTGCTAATGGTTTTTCAATTTTATTTATCTTTTAAAAAAACCAACCTTTTAATTCATTGATCTTTTGTATCATTTTTTGGGTTTCAATTTCATTAAGTTCTGCTCTGATCTTAATGATTTCTTTCCATCTGCTAATATTGGGTTTGGAATGTTCTTTATATAATTCTTTAAAGTGAAGTATTAGGTTGTTCAGTTGTCATCTTTACATTCTTCTTAAATAAGAGTTAAATGCAATAAATTTCCCCCTTAGTGCTTCTTTTGCAGTATCCCACAGGTTTTGGTATGATGTATCATTGTTTTTATTAGTTTCAACAAATTTTTTGGTTTCTTGTTTGATTTCTTCTTGGACCCATATGCCATTAATTAGAATGCTGCTTAATTTCCATGTGTTTGTATAGTTTCTAGAATTTTGTTTGTTATTGATTTCTAACTTTAATCCATTGCGGTTTGAAAAAAAAATGGGATAATTCCAATTTTTTGGAATTTGTTGAGACTTAATTTGTGACCTAACATGTGATCTATCCTGGAGAATGAATGAATATTCTGAGGTTGTTGGATGGAATGTTCATAGATATCTGCCAAGTCCAGTTGGTCTAGAGTGTTGTTTAGATCTTTTGTTTCTCTGCTGATTCTTTGCTTAGATGATCTATCCAATATTGATATTGTGGTGTTCAGTTCCCCTACTATTATGGTATTAGTGTCTTATTTCCTTCTTTAGGTCTAATAGAGCTTGCTTTATAAATATGGGTTGCTCCAACATTGGGTGTTTATATATTTATGATTGTTATGTCTTCCTGATGGATGGATCCTTTTATCATTTTGCAGTGGCCCTCATTATCTCTTTTTATGGTTTTTAGTTTAAAGTCTATTTTATCAGATATAAGAATAGCTACTCCAGTTTGTTTTTCATTTCTGTTTGCATGGTAAATCTTTTTCCATCCTTTCACTCTTAGTCTATGTGAGTCTTTAGAGGGGAGGTGGGTCTTTTGAAGGCAGCATATAGTTGGGTCCTCCTTTTTAATCCAGTCAGCCAGTCTGTGTCTTTTGATTGGGGAATTTAATCCTTTTACATTAAGAGTTGTTATCAAAAAATGTTGATTTACTTCTAGCATTTTATTGATTTTTGTTTGGATGTCTTAATTGTCTTTCATTCTTTTCTTTCTTATTTACTCTTTGTTATCATATTTGTTGGTTTCTTGGGTTATAGATAATTTTTTTCTCTTCATTGTTGGCATTTTTATTTACTAGCGTATTTTGATTTTTCTTGAGTTTTTATGGCAGTCGTAGTCATTTTTCAGCTTCCAAACCCAGTACCCCCCTTGAGAATTTCTTGTAAGAGTGGTCATGTGGCAATGAACTCACACAGTTCTTGTTTATCTGAGAAATATGCTATTTGCCCTTCATTTCAGAAGGATAACCTTGTGTGGTAGGGTATTCTTGGTTGGCAATCTCTGTCTTTTAGTATTTTGAATATATCATCCCATTCCTTTCTAGCTTTTACGGTTTGTGATGAAAAGTCTGATGCTAGTCTGATTGGGGCTCCCTTATAGCTGATTTGATGCTTCTCTCTTGCATCTTTTAAGATTCTCTCTTTGTCTTTGAATTTTGCCAATTTGACTATAACATGTCTTGGAGAAGACCTTTTTGGGTAGAATACACTTGGGGATCTTTGAGCTTCCTGAATCTGAAGATCTGTTTCATATCTTATCCCTTGGAAGTTTTCTGCTACTATTTTGTTGAATATGTTTTCAATGCAATCTCCTTTTTCCTTGCCTTCTGGTATACCCATGACTCAGATATTTGAGTGCTTAAGGTTGTCTGATATCTCTCTTAGATTTTCTTCAATGTTTATAATTCTTTTTTCTTTTTCTTTTTTTGTCTGCCTGTGTTATTTCAAACAGTCCATCTTCAAGGTCAGAAGTTCTCTCTTCTGCTTCTACAAGCCTGCTAATTAAACTCTCTGTTGTGTTTTTTTTTATTTCATTGAATGAGTTCTTCAGCTGGCAATTCTGTTACATTCTTTTTCAGGGCATTGATTTCCTTGTACATTTTTTCTTTCAGGTCCTGTATACTTTTCCTCATTTCATTGTGCTGTCTAACTGAGTTTTCTTGTATCTCATTTAGTTTCCTTAGAATTATCACTCAAAATTCCTTATCAGACATTTCAAGGGCTTATTGTTCTATACAATCTAGAGCTTGAGAGTTATTACCCTTTGGTGATGTACTTTCTTTACTTTTCATATTTCTGCTATCTTTCCCTTGATGTTTAGTCATTGTGGCAAGGGATTTCACAGTCCATTGGTTCAACACTATTTTCTGGCTAGGTTGCCTCCGTGTCTGCTTGGTCACCCGCTGGTGCCTCGGGTGCATGGTCACCGTGAGTCTTGGGACTCCCCGGGGGGCACCTCTGTGGTTGGTGTGTACTTGGCCAGGCTGGGGATGCGGTCTGGCAGCGATGAGGCCTTCCTGCTATGTTACACACTGGTGCTTGCGGCATATGGTCTCCACAGGACTCAGGCCTCTCTGGGGGGTGACTCTCTGGATGGCGTGCACTCAACTGGGCTAGGGATGGGGTCCAGCAGTGGTGAGGCCTACCTGCTCAGTCGTGCACTGGTACTGCATGGCACGTGGTCTCTGTGAGACTCGGGCCTCTCCTGCAGGGCACCTCTCTGGTCAGTGTGCACTTGGCTGGCTGGGGATGGCATCCAGGATGTTGTATTTTTGAATTTAAGAAAAAAACTTGTAAAAAGGGTAACTTCACAAGTTTTAAAATTTAAAAATGAATGCATACATGTATATGTGTGTATATTTATATAACATGTCTCAGGAAGGATACCTGATGTTAGTCCTTCAGGTGGGAAATAGGAGTACATGCCTAATGGACTAATATGGGATGGAGGTTTACCACTTTTCCACTCTTTGTATTAAATTACTGCACTTACGTATTCAAAAATAAATAAAAATTTCTGGAACATATTGCTCTTCTTTTGGGGATGTCTTTTCATATTTAGATTACATTGTTAAATTATTTTTATGAATGAATCAGGTCAATTATTATTTATTCTGGAAAGCTTATTTCATGCCACTCCACTGGACTTATGGATAAATTAGGGACCCCACATTCTAATGTCCAAACTATGAAGGTGGTATGAATGAGCATTAGTTTGTGCCAGTTTGAAAGCTAGTTTGAGTTGGACTACAGAGAAAGCCACACATTTTACTTGGGAATGGTTCAGGGAATGCAAAGACAGAGGAAAAAAGATTGATGAAATCAGTAAAGAGATTCACTGAATTAGTTTATAATGGAAGGGGTAATATCATCATTAGGATTTGCACAGATTATAACCAAAAATGAGAATTATTTCTTTATATTCCAAGAGGTGAGTGATATAGTATTTAGCAATCAAGCAAAAAACTTGGGGTTCAGGGAACTGAGAGAAACAAGGATGAATTCTAGGTAAGGATTGTACAAAGGATTTCAAGGACTAAATAAAATTCAAGGTGTGATCTAGGAATCCTATATATGGAGTAGCTGTTATGTTTCAGGTGTGGATACGTTTATTTAAGATACTGCTGAATGGAATTCGGTTCAGATATTTTTATTCCACATTGCATATTCTACTGTATTTGTTAAATTTTTAATCTACTTTTTAAAATAATATTTTGAACTCTGTGAATCAAAGGATGGGCTTTGCATTGCTCTATATTTAGGGACATATTGTTTACTGAAATGCTGGACAAGTAAATCAGTTCCCTTTGGGGATTTTTTAAATAGTGAATGAAAGTAGATAGATGAGACACTCATTTATGGTGGGGTTAGATATAAAAATTAGATATAGATATAGATGTGGATAGAGATTTAGATAGAGATACAGATATAGGAAGATATATTGAAATGATTGAATATTATTATTAATAGATAGGAAAGGATGTAGCCAGTAGAGAGTTATACTTTGAAACCTTGAAGAAGGAAGCAAAATCTTTGAATAGTAAAAGTAGATAAAATCCAGGACACAGTTTGAATTTAGATAAAATAATTACTATTTAGGCTTCTGAGAAAAGAGGGAAGGGAGAGAGGATGAAATGGAATAAAATAACCTTTAAAGTTCTAGAAAGAAAGCACTAGAAGCTGTCTTAAGGGGAATAAACAATTAAATCATTATATATGATTTTAAAATCTGCCTTGGGAAATTCAGTTAGATACAAGGTAATTTTTTTCATTAAAATCTTTAGAATGTAAACAATAGATAATATTTTTTTCATGGTTACCTAAAAATTAATATAAATAATCAGCCTTCCTAGTTTGAGGATAGGTTTTCCCAAAGTCACTGATAATAGAGGCAGCTTTATGTTGTATAAAGAACATGACCAGGATAGGGATACCTGGGTCCTAAATTTACTCCCCTTGGGAAGTTGTTAAACTCTTTAAACCTCACTA
>NW_007735730.1:65605-66927 GCF_000696425.1 Galeopterus variegatus | reverse complement strand
GGATACCTGGGTCCTAAATTTACTCCCCTTGGGAAGTTGTTAAACTCTTTAAACCTCACTATTTTTTCTAGTCACATGAGAAGTTTGCTAGATTATCTCTATGGTCATTTCCCCAAAATTATATCAAATGATGAACTGACCTTTACAAGTTTTTTCCAGCACCAGGGTTTGTAACTTTATGATATTTTTGTGCACTAGCATGGGACAAAATAAATTATTTGTTTATATCTATTTCCTACTTTGTGAAGATCTCATATCTGAACCAGTCATAAAAGAATGTTTGCTCATAAATTATTCTCAGGGATTTTTCACACTCAGTTTGGGAGCTGTCTGTGCATAATGTGGAGTATATTGTTTGACTGTCAAAGCTGAGGGTGATAGCCTAGGGCTTACAGGAGAATATTTTTACAGGCAATAACGTTTTCTTGCATGTAATAGAACTCATGATTCCATATACTTCTCTCAATTTTATGTACAGCCATATACACAATGCAGCTATTTTAAGGTTAATAAATAATAGGTAAATAAATAATCATTCTACACATTGCAGAATAAGATACTGGCTCTAGTTTCATGAGAGAGTTCAGATCTGGGAGACAGAAGACAGTTGAAATGTAAGAACTTTTGGGATACAGATTTTATTCAGAGTTTATTAGCTAAATGTGTTCATATAAATCACGTGTACATGCACAATTGCAAATACACACACACAATGTTTCAGGGTGATAGAAATAAATTAATCCTGAATACTAAATTATTAGAATATAATTAGCATACGAAAATATTATTTATATTTCTATATAATTTATATATATTCTCTTTAGCTATAAAAATGAGTGCACTGTGCAAAATGTTTTCTAAGATCTAATTGTTTAGGAACCTCTGCAGGTAATCTACAGGGGAAACACAGGGTGCTTGGTTTTCTACATATGAACCAAAGAATTTAAAACATACTTTATTTTCTCTTTTTACTACTAAAAATGAACCTTGTGTGCATTTTTAAATTAAACTAAGTATTGGTCAGTTTTGGTTTCATTGCTAAGTCTTGAGGGGTTTGATCTGTTTTGTTTTGTCTTCCTTTGGATTTTTTGTTTTAATCAGATGGCTCAGTTTTTGGTAGAGTCCGTGACACAATAAAATCACTGGTCTGTCAATATTTCTCCCTTTGTTTGTTCCCTTTTACCTTCATGTAACTTTCACAACTTCCTCCAGAAGGATATGTTTGATAAATGTCACTTCACTTGACTGTGTTATTCCAAAATGTATGTTTGCTTTTGGTGTGTTTGTTTATTTATATAAATTTTGTTGATGTTTAATAAACA
>NW_007735730.1:55613-63757 GCF_000696425.1 Galeopterus variegatus | reverse complement strand
AAATATTAAAAAGAAAATATACTATTAATATAATCCTTTAAATAAACATACATAAAATATAGCTGGGGAAACAATTTTTATTCAACCCCTTGATAAGAAAACATTTCTTACTGGGAGACATCATCAATTCCAAAATAAGCCTGGAAGTTACAAATTTATTTTATACTTGTTAGTTTATTGATCTTCATACAGACTTATATACGCATACAAG
This sequence comes from Galeopterus variegatus, assembly GCF_000696425.1. Taxonomy (NCBI): domain Eukaryota; kingdom Metazoa; phylum Chordata; class Mammalia; order Dermoptera; family Cynocephalidae; genus Galeopterus; species Galeopterus variegatus. Next base: position 63,546 of record NW_007735730.1, on the reverse strand, counting down.
TAGAGTTTTTACCTACTGTAAAAATAAAGGATGAATTTACCTCTCTAATGTTTTTATCCTGAGCAAATACCTAACTTTGGTTAAATATGGGAATAAGCACACAGGATTTCATATTAACTAAAATGAGATCATTTCAGTCTTTGCTCTCAACTCTTTTAAATAAAAACATTTTCTCACACATTGAAGAAGTTGAAAACTGCATCAAAATGCTCATTGCTTTCCTATGGATAGCAGTATACATTTTTTTTTTTTTTAATAGAATCCAGAACCAGGTTGGGGCAGATCAGTTAATCTCATGTTGATCACAAATCAATCTACATTTTGTAAAGTTCTTCCTCTTCATGTTAAGTACTCAGGTTGAGCAAACGATTCAGAGAAAGGGCCCTCACCTGTTCACATGGAAGTGTTAAAAGTAAGAGAAATAGAGAACAAACCTAAGGTTACTAGAAACGGGGAGTAGGGAGGGAGGTGGTTTGGGGAGTGAAAGGTTGGGTAAAAGGCATAAAGAAAAATCATGATTTGGGGGCCGGCCCGGTGGCGCACTGGATAAGTGCGCCGCTTGGGAAGCGCGGTGGCGCTNTTCAATGTCTAATATCTCTTGTTCTGGAACTTTATATAAATGGAATCACACACTATGTACTCGTTTCAGTTCTGACTTCTTATATTCAATGCTATTTTTATCAGACTTACTTATGTTTTTTTGTAAAGTTATAGTTAATCTACTCTCATAACTCTATAGCAGACTTTCTCAAACATTTTACCCTGGATGAATGGATGAACTCTTGAATTAATGTCTGGGTCTTAGAGAAACTCTAAATAAAATTATATTATCCATATGTCAAGGTAAGTTAACATGCTTAGTGATTTCCCTACCACAGTCTAATAATGAATTGTCAATGATCTTTTGAGGAGCAAAAGATATTTTTCTGTAGATCTGCTTATTTTTGGCCAGTTTACTCCCCTCTTTGTGTGGTTTCTCCTCCTCACAAAGGATATTAATTCTAATTAATATTGTAGGTACAGGAAATTTCCATTTTTGAAAAGTCCCAACTTGATTTCTTAACTTACTGAAAAAGTCCTAAAATCCTCATCACAAATTTGTACTATACAGTATGCTAATAAGTTAATCATATGTGGTATGTGTAATATTGTATGTGAGGGTTTTTTTTCTTATTTAAGTTAAAGAATAATTTACCTCCTAAGTTATTGACAGAAGTAAACAAAACAAAACACCTACAACAAAAACCAGGTTAAGCATAGCTGATTTTTCTTGAAATTAATGTATTTCTTTCTTTTTCACAAATTTTTTAAACATTAGGGAAATATTTTCTTATAAATAACTGTTGTAAAACAAATAGTACTTAATGTTCTAAAGGTAATCTTGGTAGAATTAATTTAGTGGGTAAAAACTGGTTTTAATTAAGATTATAAGACAAATATTAAAAAGAAAATATACTATTAATATAATCCTTTAAATAAACATACATAAAATATANGGGAATAAGCACACAGGATTTCATATTAACTAAAATGAGATCATTTCAGTCTTTGCTCTCACCTCTTTTAAATAAAAACATTTTCTCACACATTGAAGAAGTTGAAAACTGCATCAAAATACTCATTGCTTTCCTATGGATAGCAGTATACATTTTTTTTTTTTTTTTAAATAGAATCCAGAACCAGGTTGGGGCAGATCAGTTAATCTCATCTTGATCACAAATCAATCTACATTTTGTAAAGTTCTTCCTCTTCATGTTAAGTACTCAGGTTGAGCAAAAGATTCAGAGAAAGGGCCCTCACCTGTTCACATGGAAGTGTTAAAAGTAAGAGAAATTCAACAAATTGTTGTGGAGAGGAGGAGAGAACAAACTTAAGGTTACTAGAAATGGGGAGTAGGGAGGGAGGTGGTCTGGGGAGTGAAAGGTTGGGTAAAAGGCATAAAGAAAAATCATGATTTGTAATAATGAATATGCTGATAATAATATAAAATAAAAGTAAGGGAAAATGTAATTTAATTTTGTTCTCCATTTCTTCCAGATAGCAAAGATTCCATTTTTTTTTAATCCAGGAATTTTGTCACTTGAAATCAGAACATTTTCTCCAGTTTATTGCAGAGATGTGTTTAGCTAATTACAAATTCTCTGTTAAGTAGAGTTGTTTCTGCAGACATTTTTTATTTTCAAAGCACTCAGTAAGTAAAATCCAGACTAATATATATATACACACACACACACACATATATATTTTAATATTCATGCAATTGACCTGTCAGATCTAACACCTTATTCAGTACTCTTCCTCTGCTAAACCTCCTTAATACTGTACATAGTAGGAGATGTATGTGTACTTTGTCTAGATTTCCCCAAGTTTTTAATACATTCTGGATTCAAAAAATCTTTGTTACATAAAAAGTAATCACTTTTGAAGTTACATCCAATAAATAAACAACTTGTTTCCAGGGACATTCACTGAATGTAATTTTTTAAAAATTACATTTCTATCACTGTCTAAACTAATCATCATCTTGTCAAATGGCAAAAGTTTGTGGCTATGTCTTTTCCTTTTAAATGTTTATTTTTATTTTTTAATTTATCAGTATATGATGCAGTTGATTTCCGTGTCCCTTTTAAACGTTGATGTTGCTATTGCTATATTTGTAGCAATATAAATAAATGCTTGCATAAATTTTACACATATAAATTTTATAGTTAATTAATGTATATTTACTTATATAAATACAAATTCATATTTATATTTGGCTGCAAATATCACACAATGGAACAAAATTAATCATATTAACAGTCCATGTGAAAGCTATTGATTATTAGCTTTCATTTGTTAACAAAAGGACCACGAGACTAACTAGAGAGAAAAAGAGAGACTATTTTCCAGGAAAGAAACGATCTGCAGATTGAAGAAATGTGACCTCCAGAGGAAACAAAAATATGCTCTCTGCTGAAAAGTGGGAGAAAACAGCATTTCTGCTTTGCAGGGTCAGTTTTACATACATACTTAGGAGACTCCAAGGAATTCTATGCGTATTTATACGGAGAATCATCACATGTGCAGTGAGTGAACATACATGTGACATAAGTCCCATGTTCAATTTGNGAGAATCATCACATGTGCAGTGAGTGAACATACATGTGACATAAGTCCCATGTTCAATTTGGGGTGGAAATTTAGTATTAAAATGAGACCCCTGACATCAGGAGGTAACTAAAAGGTGCAAATGTAAGTTATTGGACGGTTACTTATAGGTTTAGAGATGGCAGTTCTTATGAGAAGAAGAATGTCCATGAAGCTGATTCTCTGTCCAGCCAGTGCCATAGTGGGCCCTCAAGAATGAGAGGGAGGGGGTCAGTAGCTGGTGCCAGGTGGTCTGTTGGGGCAGCGTGGCGAAGTCCCAGCTGTAGCTGATTTGCCCTTATCTTTTAGGAGCTGGTTTCTGCTTAGTTACAGAAAAGAAAAGCCTCATGACAGTGACATTTATTTTGTGAGAAGATCCCTCATCTTGTTATGACTGTCTGGTTACTTTTGGTAGTTTCAAGTGTCTCTTTTAGCTACAGAAAGTCCATCTTTTGCTGTTTGTTTGGGTATGTTTTAACACAATGTGATGACCAACTTGTTGATGACTCTTGTTGTGCTAGGGCAATAAATCACTCACAGGATTGTAATTCTTCATCATTATCATTATCAGAATTGTCCACAATCCTGTACCTAGAATTCTATTTTTCTATCTGACACCTCTTCTTAAAAACAACCACAGTGCATTGTCAGATATACTGGAAATCACAAATTCTAATAAAATATAATACAGACAGAAACAAAAGCTAAATGAGAAAATAAAAAATTGTCACTATGTGGTGTACTTCTGATTTACACAATCTATGTTTTTAATATTTACCAGAACAGCAAAGCAACAGGGCACAGCAGAGTTATTTTGCTAAAAGATTATTTTTTAAATGAAAATTTTCTCTCTAATTTACTATTATAAGAGTAGATTTTGTTCAAACCAATAAGCCAGTAATGTGTAAAAAATGTTTGAGAGCAATAATTGAAGAAAGAGGTGCTGTCGTCAGTCTAATTTTCCCCCTCCATGCAATATCATACTCACCAATTACCAATTTTGCTGGATACAGAATTCTATATTTATAGTTCTTTAATTTAAACATTTTTGTCATTTCCATTTGGTCCCCATGAATTATGATGAGAAATATGTCATCATTTGAATTATTGTACACTTACAGGTAAAGTGATCATTATTTCCGGCTTCTGTCAAGGCATGTTATTTTTCTTTGCTTTTAAAAACATTTGATTATCATGCATATGGGCATGGATTTCTTTGAGAGTTTTCTGTTTGGATTTTACTGAGCTTTTTGAATCTATAGATTTATGTCTTTCATCAAATCTGAGGTGTTTTCAGATAATATTTCTTCAATTTCTTTTCATGTCTATATTCTTTCTCCTCTATAAACTTAAACTAAATCTAAATTTATAAAGAATACTGTCATGCACCACATAAAGACTTTTTGGTCAATGACAAATCTCATATATGACAGTGAACCCATAAGATTACAATGGAGGTGAAAAATTTTTTTCATGTCGTGACATCATAGCCATGGTTACATTGTAGCATGATTACTTAATTTCTTTATAAATTTATTGTAGCCTAAGTATACAGTGTTTATAAAGCCTACAGTAGTGTACAATAATGTTCTAGGCTTTCAAAGTCACTTACCACTCAATCACTGACTCACCCAGAGCAATTTCTAGTCCCGCAAGCTCCATTCTTGGTGTCCCATACAGATGTACCATTTAAAAAATTCTTTTATACAGTATTTTGACTGTATCTTTCCTATATTTAGATACACAAATGCTTATTGTGTTACAATTGCCTACAGTATTCAGTACAGTAACATGCTGTACAGGTTTGTAGCCTGGGAGCAATAGGCTATATGATATAGCCTAGGAGTGTAATAGGCTATACCATCTAGGTTTGTGTAAGTACACTCTATGACATTTGCACAAGAATGAGCTCACCTAATGATGCATTCCTTAAAATGTTACGCTATCACCAAGCCAGGACTATACTAGATGTTTTGTTATTGTTTCACAGCAATAACAAAAGGCATCACTAATTTTTCCCCTCAATCTGTTTTCTCTCTGTGGTTTAGACTGGGTAATTTCTATCAGTCTATTTCCAAGTCTCTTCTTCTCTTCTTTTGTCAGTACCATTCTACTATTGGTCCCATTGATTCTGTGTATCAGTTTGTTTGTTTATAGTGTCTTTCAGTTTCAAAATTTCTATTTTGGTACTTCTTTGTATCTTTTATTTTTTGCTAAATACTTAAAATCTTGAATTTATTTTAAGAGTGCTCATGATTGCTTGCTGCAGCATTGCTGTAAAGGTGATTAAAAATTGTTTTCAGATAATAACAACACCTATACCCTCTGGGCATTGCCATCTATTAATTGCTTTTTCCTATTTAAATTAAAATTTCTCTTATTCTTGTTATGTCAGGAGTTTTTGGATTATATTCTGGACATTTTCTGTATTATGTTATGAGAATCTGTTTCCTATTTAGTCTTCTACTATAGAAACCTATGTTTATTTAGAGAGTACACATTGGCCCATTTTTGTGGTCTGCAGTTTGAATGTACATTTTTAAAAAATTTGCTGTGCTATTTTGGCACACTGGGTTTGTTAATTACCCAAAGACCACACTAAAACTTTGGATATATTCTACACTGTAGTTCTCAAAGCTTTGCTGTTTTGGTTTGGTTGGTTTCTTAAATAGGTTTGTGCTGAGGATTTCATACATAGTTTTAAGTCATTATTTTATCTAACTCTTCAACCTTTATGATCCTATCTACTCAGCAAAATGACAATAATTGATATGAAAGACAATAATAAATTTTGGATAGAATATGGATAAATGGCAGACCTCATAAATTGCTGGTGGAAATGTAAAATGGTGCCAATTTATTTAAAAACTGTTTGACAGTTTTTTAAAAAGTTAAAAATGAAATTATACTATGACCCAGCGTTCCCACTCCCAGGGGTAATGGAAACATGCCTACAAAAAGACTTGCATGCAGATATTAACAGTTACATTATTCATAACTGCCCCAAACTGGAATCAATATAAATGTCTGTCCATGAACTGCTGCATAGGTAGGAAAAAATGTAGCATCTTCAAATATCCAAGTACTGCTGTTATTTGAATATAATTTGTCCCCTCTGAAATTTATGTTGAGATTTGATTCCCAATGTAGTGGTATTGAGAGGTGGTGGAAGCTTTAAGAGGTGTTTGGGTCTCATAGGTGGATTAGTCACAGCAAGCGTGGGTTGTTATAAAGCAAGCCTGCCCCTCATGTTTTGTCTCTTTCACACATGCTCACTTGCCCTGGATGTTTCAACCAAAAGGCCCTAACTAGATGCAGCCACTCAATCTTTAACTTACCGACGTCGAGAAGTGTGAGCTAAATAAACCTCTTTTATAAAGAAACAACAAAATAAATTACCAGTGTGTATTATTGTGCTATAGCAATAGAAAATGTACTAAGACAAATACTATTTAGCAGTAAAAAGAATGAACTACTGATATGCTACAATAGTATAGCTTCAAACATTACACTAAGGGGAAGAAGTCAGCCACAAAAGACCAGATATTGTACAATTCCACTCACGTGGAATGTCCAGAAAAGGTAAGTTTGTAGAGGCAGAAAATAGACCGTGGTTCTATGGGACCAGAGGTTGGAACAGGAAACAAATGAGCCTGAGGGATCTAACTGGGGTGGTAAAGATGTTCTGAAATTGGTTTATATTTATAACTGCACAACTTTATAAATTTACTAAAAATAATTGATTTGTAGACCTGAGATAGCTGAAGATTATAATATGTAAATTTTACCTAGTTAAAGCTGTCAAAAAGAAGGATAAGCATTCTGTCCATCAATGCCTCTCTTTCTGGTCTTAGGATTACAGGCAATGGGCTTTTTACTGGAGCTGTTCTTTCTTTTTTTGTCTGTGTAGGTTGGTGGTTCTGGGTTTCATACTGCACTTGCTTCCACGGTGGGATATATAGAATGTAAATATAAATCCCAGAGTATTCAACATTGAGTCTTCCCTGTAGTGCTGAGTTTCCTAGTCATTTTATCTTCTTCTCCACCTTTCAGAGTCTTCTGATGGTTGTTTTTCTGTTATGACTATGAGTATTAGTCTGTTTCTGTTGCTTATAAAAGAACATCTGAAACTGGGTAATTTATAAAAGAATAAAGTTTATTTCTTACAGTTTTGGAGGCTGGATAGCCCGCAGTCCAGGGGGCACATCTGGTGAGGGTCTTTTTCTTGGTGATGACTCTCTATAGCAGTGCAGGGTATCACATGGCAAGAATGGGTCAAGCAAGAGAAAACAAACTTTCTCACTTGCTCTCCATATAAAGCCATCAGAACCATGCCCATTACTCCATGAAAGGATTCATTCATCCATGAGAACACAGTCCTCACAATCTGATCACCTCTTAAGGCTCCACCTTTCAAATACCGTAATTGGATTTGTCACCCTCTTAACACTCGTATAATGGTAGTCAAGTTTCCAATGCATCAAATTTTGGGGGAAACATTTTTCCCACAGCATGTGGCTTTTAGGTGTAATTTGCTGGAGAAGTAGGGTCCAATGTACTTAATGTATCTTGACTTCCTGCTTTCATTTTATTCTTCTAATTATTTTGATTAATAATTAATAAATTAGAAATACTAGTTATTATTTCAAACATATTGTTTATATTTTCAGTTTACTTTTAAGTATTCACCTTTTTCCTCTTTTTTCTTCTCCTACTTTCCTTTGTGTTGGTAATATTTTCTTCTTTTTCAATTTATACATTTTCTTTTATTCTAATTAGGTTGCTCTTGCTCTTAGCTTAGACT
>NW_007735730.1:54031-55165 GCF_000696425.1 Galeopterus variegatus | reverse complement strand
ATCACCACCCATGAAACCATCAATGAATGAATCCTCACAATCTAATCACCTCTTAAAGTCCCCACCTTTCACTTATCATAAAACAGTTATAGTAGGAGTCAAGTTTCCAACATGTGAAACTTTGGAAGACATATTCAGCCCCATTGCACCATGAGACTAAGTTTTGACCGTTGGGTATAAGCAGACACGATATGTTCAAATTCCAGGAAGTGATCTTAGTGAGGATACATGCCCTTCCCTACTCATTCCTGCTTGCTGCTGGCTGAATGCACATGCTGTGACTGGCAAGGTGGCAGCAGAAAACCTAAGTTATAATCTGAGAGTGACATGTTAATAAGATTGGAGAAGCAAACGAACAAGTGCCTGTAAACTTAGTTATCATGCAGTCACCCTACTGACTGAGATTTTGGATTTTCTATTATTAACAGAAATATAGCAGATAAAAATACTTTAAATTTTGAAATAAATTTCAATTAAAAAAGTGCCTCCATTTGTTGGTTGACAATTGCAACATATTATTCTATCTCCCAGGATCTAAATAAGAAAAGCAGAATGGGGCACAAAATTAGTAGATATAGTTTGCGTTGTCATAAATAAATAATGTATTTACTTATCATTAATTTCCTTTACAAAGAGCTATGTTGTTCTCAGTAGTCACTCCTGTTCATTAGTTTTTGTCTTAAATATAAAAACTTAAACTACACATTAATAAAACATATATCAGTTCAGATGTATATAAAGAAAAATTTGATAAAGCATTTGCTGTGACATTATATAATTTAGAGTAAAGCTAAAGGGACATTTTATCAATGTATTTCAGAAATGTAAAGGATAAAATGAGTTTAACAAAACAAACTCAAACCTAAATTGGATTTAAAGCAGACTGAATAAGCCAGGCAAAATAAAAAAAAATCGATTTCCATTGAAGTGTGGAGAAAAAGAAATTGATAATGATGGTGCACATAAAACTGAGGCAAAAATCAACATTTAAAACAAGTGATATTATGACAAAATCTTAATTCTTTTGAATTGCTTTAAAAAATAAATAAGCATTTAGAGTGGCACATTAAAATTCATTGAATATGAAACAATTTACAATCACAACAGTAAGTAATGTTAGGATAACTTAAAAGA
>NW_007735730.1:51988-52351 GCF_000696425.1 Galeopterus variegatus | reverse complement strand
TACACTTGTTGCATTTTTCCTTTCTTCTGTTTTATTTTGACCGATAAGAGATATGCATTAAATATACTGCTAATACTCATTTGCATTGTGTTGCTTTAGTAAAAAAAAATTTAATGTTATCTGAGTAAAAATCTTACCACATTGAGTAAAGAATCAGAATATTTTCATCAGATATAACTTGAAGTAGCTAAGGGTAGAATGCGATGCAACTCGTGTTCAGTAGATCAGCAAGATCCCCTACTAGTAAAGTTTTAATTAGCTTAAATGAATATATTATCTTCCTTAGGTAATATAAATATTATTCATAAATACTAAATAACACAATTCTGTATGTAAACAAAACTAATGTGGTAGAAGTTTGTA
>NW_007735730.1:50148-51555 GCF_000696425.1 Galeopterus variegatus | reverse complement strand
TCATAAATACTAAATAACACAATTCTGTATGTAAACAAAACTAATGTGGTAGAAGTTTGTACGGTTTTAATACCCATCCATTAAGAAGAGTTTGTTATTTAGTATTTCAAAGTCATGCATAAAGGACATCATAAATCACATAGGAAAACTTACTTAAGCCTTATTTTCTTGAGAAATACATGTGATGCGCAAAATAGCCTATGCTCTTTTAATATTTTGAAATCACACCAATTTATAACTCATTGTTCACGTCTCAGCCATAACTATGAATTATATGGTTAAAATATGAAACATGAGAATATAAACATAAAATGTAATGAAAACAACTAATAACATGACTTGTTTACACAGTGAGGAAAAATAAAATCATGAAGAACGCATGCAGGCAATATTATCGGTCCTTCTTAAGGAGGCATTGAATTTTCACGGCCTTAAAATTCCAGCATTGAGTTTTATAAGCCTTTAAAAATATCTTAAATTTAAAGTTCAATAGGACATAACATCTGAGTATTATATTTTGTAGAATACATATAAGAGAAAAAAATATTTGCCTTAAGCCAAAATGCAAAACTAATAGAACTAGAACTCAGGTATGCTGAGTCATAATCTAGCATTTTGTTTATATTACAATACATTCCTACTGTTTGTTCCATGTCCTTGTGTGCCTTTTCTTAAACATATTTCAGTCTAGCACCTATCTGCCAAATTCTAGTCATATTTAGGAAAGGTAGTGTCCTCTGGGTTCTGTTTTACTTATTTGTGTGATATGAAATGAAGAGAAATGACATACTTTCTAATTATTTAGTAAATAAGAAAAAATATAGTAACAAAATGGAGCATTTGCACTAAAATAGGGTATATTTAATAAATATAAAATAAACATTGTCTTATTGCAGAAAATTTGGAAAACACTGAAGAGTAAACACATGAATTTATTTGGAAAATACTGGAAAGTAAATCCCCAAAGTGAAAACACTTGATAATAATAGTATCAATTAATGTTTTTTTTAAGGTTTCAAGCTAAGATTTATTGTTATTATGGAGCTAATTTATGAACATTCACTTTAGCACATTTGAAGATATGTGAGTGAATATACATGGTGAAGAAACTGAGGTGGAATATATTATTTTGGTTGATATAATGGAGAATATGACCCCAAATTGCTATTTCCTTAGTCATCTCTAGTCTAGAGTGTCTCTGCAAGAAAGGAAATAGTTGACAAATAAGATTGGTAAATAATTCTTCCTTCAATAGAAAGAGTAATCCATTCAAATTGAGCATGAATCCTCCTTTACATGGCAAAGTAAGAAAGAGTTTGTGTGAATTTCATGTCAGTAGACATAGTCTCACTTTTGCAACCCTTCTTTGGTTGTTTTACTTTTTTTTTTTTTTTTTTCCTTTTTGTC
>NW_007735730.1:47976-49084 GCF_000696425.1 Galeopterus variegatus | reverse complement strand
CCCGTTTCTTTTTTTTTTTTTTTTTTGGTTGTTTTACTTTTTAAATTCAGCAACTATAAAATATTCCATCAGGATTCTATCTTTAAAAGTTTAATATATACATATATTCATCCATATCATTATATGATTTTTAACTGCAAAATCAACATATTTTATGCATAGATTATTATATTTTGAAATGAACATATAGAATAACAGTGTGGAGATTTATTATGTCATCAGTATATATATAAAGACTTCACATTAAATATATTTATACTTTTCCAACTTTCAGACCTGAAACATGTTAGTATCTTATTGTTAAACATGTGATGCTTTTCACCATATTGTTCATTTTATAATGTTTTAGCTTAGTAGTTTTGAAAAATAAAAATTCAGAAACCCGTCACGTACCTCTAGGGTAATGTGTAACATGTCTATTTTTATCATGCTTAAAGTCTCAGGTTGTAGTACTTGTAACCTATTTTTCTATGCTTGGTAATATTGCCAAGTTGCTTTCCAGACAGGATGCATCAATAAATTCATCTACCATAAGTATATGCAAGTTTGGGGCTCATCCTACTCTTAGCAGCTTGGGGATTGTTTACAAAAACAAATGAAACAAAAACAAATTTTGATTCTAAATTGATTTTAGTTTCAATTTTTTTTTCACATTTCTTCTAGTTATCCAAATTTCAGTCACATTTTATTTTATCATACATTCATTTTATGTGATAGAATATGTCTCCCTTTATGTTACCTATTTCTACATTACCCATGTATAGAATCCATGTCTTCTCACATACAACTGAGTATGTCACATAGTTTTCTAAAATTTCTTTATGGTTTCTGTGATGAATCATTTTTTCCCCATATGTGATGAATCTGAATCTTCAGGATAATCGTTCATATTCTAACTGCACAAAATTTTTCTTCAACAGAATAAACAGCTTTTTTTTTCTATTAAATTATATTGGAATCAATAAAATACACAAAGGGGATATGAATTTGATCCCATTTATTAGCTGATTTTATTTTAGACAATGTATTTCTTGGCTCTGCAGCTAGAAGACAAAAAAACATATAAAATTCACAGGCTAATTTCCAGTAATTTTGTTCTTTACTCCCT
>NW_007735730.1:45271-46900 GCF_000696425.1 Galeopterus variegatus | reverse complement strand
TTGCCCGCACCACACTCAGCCAGTGAGCGCACCGGCCATCCCTATATAGGATCCGAACCTGCAGAGGGAGCGCCTCTGGGCTCCCAGCGCCGCACTCTCCGGAGTGAGCCATGGGGTTGGCCCCTAAGAGTTATGATTTTAACTAACACATTATATTCCTATTATTTGTAACATTGTTAAGAATTTAACTCTGGTCTGGTACAAATCAAAATAATATGATAATAATGTTTTATATGATAAACTAAATTTTAAAGTATCTAATTCATGACAAAATTTAAAAAAGAACATCATACTCCTTTTTTAAAAAAAATCTTGTTACCAAGGCTTTTTCTCTATCTTGTAACTATAGTGATAAAGGTTATTATTTAAGTTCTATTTTCATTAACTACAAAAGAAATGCAAACCCTCAAATATATTTTCTTTCATTTATTTAGACGTTATGAATGGTTATCTTGACTATATATACCTAGAGTGCTCACATAATAAAAGAATTACTTTTCTGATTAATTAATCTTTAAAGTTTACTAACAAAGGAAAAAAGAGTGAAGGAATAAAAAATTAAGTGAGAGAGGATGTTGAAATTATCACTGTAAAAGACAAATTATTTCCCCTCTGAAAGTTGAAAGAAGAAACTTTCGATTTAAGAAAATCAGTCTTGACACATACATTTGTGATGAGGGATATTATAGATTTTTAAAATAATAACTCAATTTCTTAACAATTTTAAACCATCAAATTAATCCCCAAGTATGAAAACAAAGGAGGTGATTGTCTCCTATGTTAAACCAATGATCTCTTTTCTTTCAAAAGAGGAAACGTTCTTCTATGGAGCCTGCCTTACCCTCCATAATCTAAAGGTATCTCTCAAAAGAAAATTACTTTTCATACCAAAATTTTCTTAAATGGCCACTAAAGTTCTAAATTGTCACTGTTAAATTTTGACAGAGAAATATGCGTAACAGTTAATGCATTAGTGAGAAATTCCAAAGGGAATAGTCGTATCTTTAAAGACCCTATAAGAACGACAACAGTCTGTAGAAATACATAATCTTCTGTCTCCAGAACTTGGCCAAAGGTCATTTGTCCCATAGGAAGTCAGGTAAAATTAACCCAAAACTAAAAGGCCTCAGTGAAATATTAGAGCACAATTAAGCATGAGCTCCCCCCCCCAGCCATAGGCAGGGTAGTGCCTTGAGCAGGTAGATACTTAAAGTATCTCAGATGTGCTTACTCTTACTGATTTGATGGTCCTAGTTCAAGGTAATAAGGGTCTTGGTTGAATCTCAGTGAACCTCCACTTCTGTCAGTTACTTCCAGCCAAAAGCCACCCAGAATATACCTGTAGTCAAACAAATTTGGGTTTATTGATGTATTACAGCCAAAGATACTGTATAGCATGTGGAACTGTGGCTTCATTCACTACTCTCTACTCCCTGCACCTACTGTCTTTGTAAAACCAAAAACACCATGATTAATTTACAAAATTTCCCAAGGTGGGAGTAGTTCTTTTGAGACTGTTGCTTTGCATTTTGTGTAAAAATGGAAGTATGGAATAAAAATATTGCAAATTACTCATTTCTATTATGTAGGTATAAAGGACATATTTGTAGAACAGATATTTAAAAGCAG
>NW_007735730.1:42692-44154 GCF_000696425.1 Galeopterus variegatus | reverse complement strand
TAAGTTAGACTTACAGAAAGTCAGAACAGTATCTCTAGCAACAATCCAGGAAGCAAAACAATAACCTTTGTAACAATCAGCCCCAAATGACCAGAACTTATTAATAACTGTCTTGAAAATTAGCTTCCATAATTTCTTTCCCAACTTCCAACTTAGGACCAACTAAAGAAAACCAAATATGTACCCTGACCAGTCATACAGGATGCCCCAATTCTAGTTAGCCCATCCACAATTTCCCCCAGCCAACAGCCCCAATCAGGGTGCAACTGAAACCTTCTCTTTTTTACACTATAAAGCTTTCCCACTCTTCTGCCTGCCTTTGAATGTCTGCTATAAAGCAAGGGATGGTGGCTGACTCCTTTGCTGTAGCAAGCTCTTATTCTCATTTGGTTGGCCTTTGTTTATTTCCACAGGAACTGTAATAAGGAAACTGTTATCGAAATCGAGTTTAGGATAGGTGACTGGAGGAAGGTTAAAGAAGGTGGAACTCCTGGTTTTTAGAAAGTAGAAGTAATTCTATTAATGACTGCATTAATTAAATCTAGAAAGAAAAAAGAATAAAACAGGACTAAATCTATAATTAGTGAGGAAGTAGCAATCATAATGGCCAGGAAAGGGGGATATTTGGTCATTTTTGTTGTTTGCAAAATATCTGGACTTTGGTATGAATATAGAATTGTCCTATTTCTGTATTGTTCCATCACAGTCACAGGGTGGCCTTGTCTGCTGTTGGTGATAAGTGAAATCATTGACGCTCACAGTAGAATACCATGGCTTAAGTGTGACAGGCAGGTCAGGTCCCTACAACATTAAGAGCTGGCTGATGATGCCAGTGCAGGTCATGGTTATTAGAGCTACTTTTCACTATCTCTAAAGTAAATGATTTGGGGAAGAAGTCTGTCCCTAAGGGTACTCAATATGGCAGCGTATATATTGCCAAGATAAGAAATAGTCTAACTTAAATCAAATATCTTTCTGCTTACCACATCCCCGGATTCTAATTCTTCTTCTTTTTTTTTTGAAATTTCTAACAGCAAAACTACTACTCCAACTAATAGTAGTAATCATAATCATCAAATCATGAGCCTACTTTTCCCTACTTTTCTATTTTACAGTGTATTTCCATTAAGTTTTTAGAAATTCTACATGAATTGAGGCTAAAGTTAGAAAATTAAACCTAGAATTTTTGCTTTTCGTGATTTTTTTTCTTTCTTTTTAAAATTTTGTTGTGTTTTCCTCCTCCAGAGTAATTTAGCAGTAATTTTAGGGAACCTTCCTCAGGTACTGATATAGGTTGCTATTTTAAAACTAAACCGCACACCCTCCCTTTTCCATATACTTGCAAGACTTACAAAAGATATTAATCATTAAGAGTTATTTGGAGGTAGATAAATAAACAAAGGAATAATTAGACAGCTGATTGACTTCAGGAATTGGACCATAAAAACAAAAAAAAAAAAAA
>NW_007735730.1:34274-41826 GCF_000696425.1 Galeopterus variegatus | reverse complement strand
AAAAAAAAAAAAAAGAAGAGAAAGAAAATGAGGTACAAACGTTAAAAATCTTTTGAGTTACGTTTATGCATCCATATTATTTACCACTCTCTCTATTTTATATTGCTATAAGGAACCTTCGCCTCTTTGTTGAATTACTTAAGTCCTTAAAGAGTTGCAATTAGCAATAAGAATAGAATGTTTTCAAGAAACAAGTATTGCATTTATTTAAGATAATGGAGATGACAGGAAACACCCAGTTCTTTGTAATGAACAGTCACATGATTTTTAATAAATGACAAATAACTGAATGCCAACCAGCAAACCCCTACTCTTTACCTTCACTAGTAGGTGAAGAATCCCCTGTGGTTCACTCAGATTCATTACTAAAAAAATCTTCCTTTCCTGAACAGATAAAATTGAACAGACATATAAACAATGGAATCAATGAAAAAAATCCTACCTCTCTTTACAACTCATAATGAGAAGAAGTGACATGTGAAAATATGACTAGGATATTATGTATAACACCCTTCATTAGAATTCTCCTCCAATAAGTGTAAAACCTCAAACTGCAAAGCGTCATCATCTTTGCCCACTACCCAACCAAAAGGAAGAATGTAGAACATCAAAACTATGTTTTTAAAAAATGCCATTGTAGAGACTTTCTTTTCCCATGGATACCATTTAATTGTATCCTTTTATATTCCTGAGTAAATATAGGATTTACTTATTTCTTTTTATCAATACACAGAAGTCTATTTTATTTTTACACACTACTAATCAACAATATGAAAATCAAATCAAGAAAACATGGCATTTTAAATAATATAAAAGATCACACTATACTGAGCAATAAATAGAACTTGCACATGGACAATTGTAAAACATTGCTTAAAGAAGTTAACAAAAAATAAATGTTAAGATGCCTCATACTTATGCATTAAGAAACTAAATATATTTTAAGATGGCAACACCACACAAAGCAATAAAAAATTCTATGCCATTTCTGTGAAAATTTGAGAGCCTTTTAGCAGAAATGGGCCAAGCCAATTCTAACATTCATATGGAATATCAAGGGACCCAAATAGCCAAAATAATCTTAAAACAGAAAGAAATAAAACTCAGAGTCTCACTCTTCTCAATTTTAAATCCTACTGCAAAGCAACAGGAAGTACCATAGCATGATTCTGGGATAAGGGTATACATATAAATCAGTGAAAGTGAAAGCTCAAAAATAAACCCATACCTCTAGAACCAATTACTTTTTGACAAGGACCAAGACCCTTAAATTCACCAAATGGTGTTAAGCAAATGGCTATCCACACGCAGAGAAATAAAATTGTATGCTTAACTCAAATAGAAAAATTGACTCAAAATGGTTCAATAGCCTCTATATGATAGAAAAATGTAAAATATTGAAGAAAACATAAAAATAAATCTTCATGACCTAGAATTTAGTAATGGTTTTTTAGATCTCACACCAAAAGCACAACTAAGCAAAAAATTTCCTCAAAATTAAAAATTTTCTGCATCAAAAAACACTATGAAGAAAGTGAAAAAACAACCCACAGATTGGAAGAAAACACCTGCACATAATGTGTACATAACATATCTGATAAAGGTTTGCTATCAAGAATATATAAAATACCTTTACAGCTCAATAACTAACAGAGAAATTACCCAACAAAAAAAATGAACAAAAATCCTGAATACACAATTCACCAAAAAGACATGCAACTGGTCAACAAGCACATGAAAGCATGCTCAATATTATCATTATGGACATGCAAATCAAAACCACAATGAAATACCCCTTCACACACAGTAGAAAGTCTATAATTAAAAAAAAAAAAAGTTAAGTAAGCTTTGGCAAGGAGGGAGAGATACTGTAACTCTTAAACACTGTGGAAATATAAAATGATGCAGCCTTTGTGTAACGTATTTTGGCATTTCTTCAAAAACTTAGAAGTAGAATTACCATATGACACAACAGTTCCATTTCTAGGTATGTAAGCGTACTCCAAAAAGTCTAGGGAAAGATTTGTATTATCTTTTAACTCTATGTTTTTCATGAACTGTTTGAAGTGCCCTTGCGCACACCAAAGAATTGAAAACAGGTGTTCAAACAAAAACTTGTACATGAATATAGTAATACTGTTCACAATAGCCAAAAAGTGGGAGCAACCCAAATGTCCATCAACAGATGAACTGATAAACTAAATGTGGTATATCATTTGTTCAGCCATAAAAAGAAAGCAGGAAAGTAAAATGGTAAAGCACCTGTGGGAAATGATATGGAAGTTCCTCAAACACCCAAAGACGGAATTAACATGACCCAGCAATTCCACTTCTGGGTATGTAGCCAAAGGTGGAAGCAACAAAAATGTCCATCGACAAATGAAGTGATAAATAAAATGTGGCAGATTCACACAATAAAACATCACTCAGCCTCAAAAACAAATCTGACATATACGACAACGTAGATAAACCTTGAGTCATTATGCCACGTAAAATAAGCCAGTCACACAATACCAAATATTGTATTGTCCTGCTTATTTGAGGTACCCAAAGTAGTCAAAATTCATATGTTAAAAAGTAGAATGGTGGTTGCCAGGAGCTGGGAGAAAAGGGAAATAGGAAGTTAGTGTTTAATGAGTACAGAGTTCCGGTTGGGGAAGATGAAAACAGTTCTGGAGACGTACGGAGGTGATGGTTACACAACAACGTGAATGTAGTTAATGCCATAGAAACGTATGCTATAAAATGGTTTAAAGGGTAAACATTATGTTATGTACATTTAATCACAAAGAAAAAAGGAGTGGAGAACTGATCTACAGTACAACATGAATGAACCTTGTAAACATACTAAATGAAAGAAACAATGCAGAAAACGTTGAATATTGTATAAGTCCATTTATATGGAATGTCTTACCAGAGGAACAGCCAGGTTAACAATACTACTTGGGAGTTTTCCCCTCAGTTGCCACATTATCAAGAACTCGCCATCCAGAAGTAGGTGTTAGAATGAGCCATTAAGTTCATTGAGGTTAGTGTAATTTTGACATTGGGTGTATACTTGCCCCAAATCCCATAACAGCTCAGAGCTCATGATAGTTATAGCCCTTGTATACATTATAATATCCATAAGTATTAATAAATTATCTCCTTAATTATCTAAGTTTTCTTTACTAATTGTCCAGTGTGCAGAGAAAGGCGTTTTCAAGTATTTATATCGATTGTCACGATGCAGAATAGGATGTTTTATCAATTAACTGTATCAATTGATTTTGTAAACATAAATGTGTAAACCTGAAATACCTTGCAACTGTTAGCACAGGGCTGGGAAATATAACAAGATAATAATTTCTCTATTAAATTATTACAAAATCAATTGTGCCATTAGCCTTTCATTCAGAACTGACGTTTTATTTTTCTTTACAAATTATCCCAAACACGGATTCTGATGTCATTCGGCTCTTTCCTTGATTTATAAACTGAGGGTTTTTTTCACAAATAATTTATCAAATAATACTGTCTTTAGAGAAACCATGTAGTTTACTTTTCTACAGTTAGATGTCACAACTCCGGTGGGTGGGGCAAGAGGGGCAGCGAGGGTGGAGAATGGGCTGCAGCACTGAGGTGGAGGGAGGACTATGGAGGGGACACCTGTCCCCTACACCCTGTCCGCCCTGGAGCCAGGTGGGGGCGGGCCTGGAGAGTCGGGACCTCGGGGTGATGGAGGTCTCAGGCACCTTGGCAAATGGCAAGAGGCGGGTAGGGCGAAGTCAAGGCGAGGCGGCTGGCAGTGCTCTGGGTCACCTGGCGGGAGGGACACAGGGAGTCGGCGGCTGGTCCGGCCACCGCAGCTAGCTCTTGATGCGCCCCCTACCGGCGTCCGCAGCCATCCCAGCTTTCAGCAGTTTTCTCTGTTGCCAACATATAGGCTGTTCTGTCCCTCACATTTAAGGAATCCTTTGCTGAGTGGCACAGGTGTAACTACTATCGGAGTAGCTAGTTTTGAATTGTATTTTGATAAAATCAAAGCTGTGGTGCTCTTTGTAGAAGAAATTTCAAACTAGGAGTGCAGAATGTAGGTGCCAAGAAGGAAATTCATCTATCTGGCATAGTTTTGGAGGCTGGGAAGTCTACAGTCTAGGAAGCACATCTGCTGAGGTGACTGTGTGGCAATTCAGTGTGGCACATGGTGAGAATGACAGAGAAGAGAGTGCTAGAATTTCCTTATCAATGTTTTTTTCCACACCTATAATTTGCAGTTTGTTGATTCCAAGTATGTATTTCCTGTAGTTATTTGTGAAACGACTTCTTGGTTGCTACACAGCAGTTCTGGGTGGTTGTAAATCAATTCCTTAAAGCAATTAATTAAAAAATTTAAGGCAGTTAATCCAGCCTAAGGCCTCCAAACTCATGGATCACCAGCTGGGTTTATGGAAGCCATCTGGAATATATTGTGTTTTCTTCTTCCCTTTTAAAAATTTGCAGCACAGATTATTCAATCACAGTCTTTCCTGGAATGATTCAGGATGTAGCACCTTGCCCTAAAGCTATCTGAATATAAGTATAGATATGTACCAAAAAATGAGATAAATTTCATTTGAGGAATAATGTTACATGTTATACTTGAAAAAAAAAATATTTTGTCAATGCCTCTTGACCTTTTTTCCTGCCTCTCCTTACTCATTTTTCTAGGTCTCAGAAAACTCCATATTTTAATTAAGAAAGTCTCAAGCTTGGTGACACTTTTCGGGAACAAATATTTTATTGCATTGTTCTCCATCTTAAAATAAAATTTACAGATTCCATAGCTCACCTGTATAAGAAACTTAAATCAAGTTAATGTCATAAATGTAATATAAGGGACATATTAAACCAATAATAAGTAATAGCATGCAATGTACACTTATGAGACATAATTACATTAGAAGTTACATTGAAGTAGTGAGATATTTGCAATTTGACATAGAATCAGTATAAATGATGCGAACACAGAAATATACTATAATTTAGTAAATTGTTTTGGCTTTTTTTTTTTTTGGTGGCTGGTTGGTAGCAGGGATTGCACCCTGGACCTTGGTATTAACACCATACTCTAAGCAACTGAGCTAACCACCCATCCTTTGTTTTGTTTTTTTTCTTTTTTGGCAGAAATCTCCATTTTTGATGTTAGAAAGCTTACATCTATCCAAGATAGCCAACTAGAGAGGTCTGGTACTAGCCACCTCCCCCTAAAAGGAGACCAAGACAACAGACAAACAAATATATTTTGACTGGAACCTGAGAAAACATGGTGCAGAGCACCAGGAGAGTGAGGAAATTTTTGTGAAGCACAGAAGGGAACAGCACCACAGAAAGCAGAGCAGGGCATCCAGCCTCA
Organism: Galeopterus variegatus; assembly: GCF_000696425.1. Taxonomy (NCBI): domain Eukaryota; kingdom Metazoa; phylum Chordata; class Mammalia; order Dermoptera; family Cynocephalidae; genus Galeopterus; species Galeopterus variegatus. The sequence goes on along the minus strand of NW_007735730.1, from coordinate 36,452 downwards.
GCCCTGCTGCCAGGACCAGCCTGGAACCAGGGGGAGAGAAGGTAAGCTGGAAAAGGCCATAGCTATTCCCACCACCACCAAAACTGCTAGGGATCCCTCCTTAGGGGCATCTCCCAGTCTTTCTGGGACATGCATCTGAATAACTCAACATCAGGTCCCCCACAGGTGAGCAGGCAGATTTGTTGAGTGGGAAACCTGCTAAAGCTCAGTGGTTCTTCTCATTCACGGCTTGCCTTGTATGGCCTATGGGAGCTGAATCCACAAGTGCCTGCACAGCCTACAGATGACCTGGTGCACAGCCCTGCCTCCACCAGGACTCTTCTCAGGCTTGCACAGGTGCCAGCAGGGCCAGAACAGCAGCTACTTGGAGCCCAGACTCCTGCAAGCCTGAGTCCCTTTGTCAGGAGGGACTGACTGGATCCTACAGCACTCACTTGGGTGCTTGGCGGGACCAAGGCATAGGCTACCTGGACTCTAAGACAGTTAGAAAGGCCAGGACCCCAGTGTCTGAGCTCACTCAGCACCCTTCCCCCTAGGTGAACACGCAGACTTGCGAAGTGGAAAATCTGCTGGAGTGTAGCAGTTCCCCACATTTGCTGTCTACCCTGCACAGCCCATGGGGGCTGAGCACACAGGTGCCCATGTGGCCCATCGCTAGCCCAGCAGAGAAGCCTTGCCTCCCGCTGGGACCCTCCACATGCTTGCACAGGTGCATGTAGGGCCACAAACCCAGCTATTTGGAGCCTAGACCTCTGCACCAGACCTAACGAGCCTGAGTCCCTTTGTCTGGAGGCCCTGCCTTCATTCTGACGTGCTCACTCTGTGTAGGTAGGACTCTAAGATTGAATACATTTGAAGAAGTTGCTTGAAGGCTGCACTGCCTCACTCACCCAGATCCAAACATAAAATGCCCAACCCAACTGTTCATATAGAATACTTCTACAGGAAACAGTCTCCCCCTTTAAAAGCCACTCTTAGAATCAAAAGAACTGACTACACAAAAAAATGCTCAGACATCAATGCAAAGCGTGAAAGAACAAGGAAGCCTGACTCCCCCAAAAGAAGACAACTCTCCAGTACCAATACCAGACCTCAAACAACAGGAAACTGATGAATTGCCCAAGGAGGAACCCCAAAGGGCAATACTAAGGAAACTCAGAATGATAGGTGAAAAAATGGAAATCACAATGAAGTAAAAAAACAAATTCAACGACTTGTTTGAGAAATTCAACAAAAAGATACAAGCAAAAAAAAAAAGAAAAAAATCAAGCGGAGAAATCCTGGAACTGAAGAATTCATTCAAAGAAATAAAAAATATGACCAACAACATAAACAGCAGGCTAGAAGAAGCAGGTGAAAGAATCTCCTAACTAGACAGACTTCTTGAACTAACACATTGAAGTACAGGGCCAGTTAACTGCCCATTGGGCCTCACTTACTTGGCATCATCCTATCCTGAACTTACAGTCCTTATAAATCCAAAAACACCACCAAGAATTAACAAACCACCCAAAGGTGGGAGTAGTTCCTATGTTGAAACTATTGTTTTACTGTTTTATATGAAAATGGAAACATGATACAACATTATAAATTGCTCATTTATGTCATGTATGCATCCAGAGCTTATTTGTAGGACAGACAAGAACAGAAGGAAGTAAGTGTGTCCTTTAGCAGGTCACATAAACCCACAGGATTGTAAGCCACATTGCATATTGAGATGATCTAGTTTACAGAATTATTTTTAATCTAAATTGGTTTTATTCTCACATTTCTACTTTTTCAAGTAAGTAAGCTGCAGATAAAAAGCCTTAGGGAACGATAAGGCAACTTAATATTGTATCTTCATTTCATATTTATTTAAGCTGATGATCAAAGCATTTATATTTAAAATTTCCAAAGTAATTAATCTCAGATAGCTGCAGAGATTTTTTTTTTAATTTCAAAATTCTCCCAAGATTACTTCTGTCTTTGTCAAGTCATAAAAATGAGACTAGAGAAAATCAAATTCACCAGTACTCAAATGTATAGTGCTTATTTCTCCATGCATTTGTGTCATTCAGGACAAAACACATTGATAAGTTATAAAATATTTAAGTCATGACAAAAGGGGAAGTTAGATTTTTTAAGAGCTTTATTAAGATTTTAATAATAATGTTAATATTTTCTCATTGTTTTATT
>NW_007735730.1:31637-34157 GCF_000696425.1 Galeopterus variegatus | reverse complement strand
CATTCAGGACAAAACACATTGATAAGTTATAAAATATTTAAGTCATGACAAAAGGGGAAGTTAGATTTTTTAAGAGCTTTATTAAGATTTTAATAATAATGTTAATATTTTCTCATTGTTTTATTTCTGTTTTTTAATAAGGTTCTGCTTTTCTTTAAACAAACTGTTATTTATATTTTTCTATTAAGTTTGACATGACAAAGTCTGAATTCCTCTTACACCTTACAAGACATTTTTGAAAGTCTTACACTAACTCTCATCCATCACTGTTTGACCTTTGGTGGAATAGCATTTTCCTTTGACTTTCAAATTAATTTGGAGGTGAGTCTTTGCATTCTAATAAAATTACTGAATCACAGAAGAGATACTAAAGGAACCAGAGAATGCATCAAGAATTATTTATGAAAAATTCTAAAGCTCATAGATACAGTTTCAAAATTTGAAGAAATGAATGTGGCATTTATCAGTAACATTTTCATGCCAATGGGTTTGAAATCATTGAGAAAAATCCCATTGTAAACATCAGTCCTCTGCTGCAATTAGGAAAATGCTGAGCATTTCATTTTCCTGCTATAGTCAATTTTAATGACATTCCCAGAATCAACTTAATGTCAGAAGATGCTACTGAAAAATCAAGACAACAAAGACAAACTCCTCAATGCGAATTTACCCTCAGACAAAGAGACACTCTGTGGTTGAACCTTTAACTTTGCAATGATTACTAACCTTTAACTTTGAAGTAGTGATGAACAGCAGGGTATAGGAATAAAAAGAGGAACAGTTATTTCATCTACTCAAGTTTCTTTTTCCTTTTAATTAATTTCCATATAAAATCAATTTTCTTTCATTGAATTAGCAACTTAAAATGTAAACAGTTTCATAGTTTAGTAGAAAGATACTGAACTAGAACCCAAGAGCACTGGGTTTCAGCTTCAGGATTGTTAGAAAGTTTGACTACTATTTTACTCACTAGGAGCTACTGACACATGTTTATATGAGAAATGAGGTTGCCCTGGACAGAGTTTTTAATTTGTGCTTGGTGGAGTTAGTTCCCTGATGGGGGCCATAGCAAGGGTAGGAAGTGAGTGTAGGGGAAGTCTGGCTAGCATGATTATTACCTTTTGAATCTTGCCTCAAACAGAATAAATTTGCATTTATCTTTTTACATGTTGGGCTGATATATAAGCTTTAATTTGAAAGAAGTGTTGATAATATGCTTTTCTTTTACAGCAAAGATTTGTGGATGATTTTTCTCCAGCATTTCTTGAAAATAAGAAGAATCATTCTGAATTTCCCCTCTAGAAATAAAAGGGTTTAATCAGGAAAAGGAGAAGGACACAGCTCAAGACAAAACTGATATTATAGTGTAATAACTTTTTGTGGCTCCGTGGTTCAATGTCCGTCAATGGATATAGAAGCTCAGGGTGTGTTTTGCTCTGTGCGTGATGGTGGGTGCTGATATAAACAATCTGCCAGCTGGTTGAGCGCTGACTGTAACTGCTCCTCTCACTAGACTCCAGAAACCCATTTTTGTAGATGGGAAGTATCAAGTGCTTGTGTGATTATGTGTCCGCCAGTACATTAAACCCAAACCTACATTTCCAACTCTGCATTGCCTTTACACTTCTTTATATACTATGTTTATACTTTTGACATTCAAAATAATAACAGTTCCTGCTGCAGCATTTTCCTCCCTTTTCACCAAGGCGAATTTGACTTTGATCGGAATGAAGGGCAGCATTGGAGTTAGAGCAGCTTTGGCCATGCAGAACAGCATATGTATGAGGAGGTACTAAGAAGATGGAATGAGTCACTACAAGCCTTTTGCAATTGGTCAGAATATACGATATGTGCAAAAATGATTAGGGATTCCAATGAAAGATACATATCAAGATATTGGCTACGAGTCACTGTAGAGATTTGTTTCCATTCATTGCCAAGGACCTCTCCAATTTAAGATTTATGATTTTACATTTCATTTTATTCTGTGTCCTATGCATGTGTACATCTTCCTATCCCTCTGCTTTTTGCCATTTCCCCAGTTTAAGTAGCAACAAAGAGTTAACAAAGCAGGTTGATGAAGTGCAAGAAAAAAAACAGCACTCACGTCCTTAAAAAGTGGGCCTTGACATATCGAAAGCTGACATGCTGGAGGTAGGATACAGGATATGAAGATGAAGAAAGAAGTTACTTACAATGGAAAGGAAGAAAGTCTTCAAATCCTGGGCTGGGGGAGCATGGGGAACCGGAAGGGGTCATGACAGGGAGAGGGAGTGAGACTTCTTCTGGGAAATGAAATGAAAAACAGAGAATTGGGGCCATGAATGCTGTTTGTGACCAAGAGGGCTCAAAGAGAAAAACTTTTTCATGTATATGCTCACACTGTACTAAACTTGTGAAATTTCCCAATAATCTGCCACTGCATTATATGCATAGCCTTGGTGGTTCTGATTCCTTCAAGGCATAAGTTACCTTTTCACTTAACGAAGAAAAGTGCTGAAATTTGACCAAATGCTTAGA
>NW_007735730.1:29088-31264 GCF_000696425.1 Galeopterus variegatus | reverse complement strand
GTGACCAAGAGGGCTCAAAGAGAAAAACTTTTTCATGTATATGCTCACACTGTACTAAACTCTTGAAATTTCCCAATAATCTGCCACTGCATTATATGCATAGCCTTGGTGGTTCTGATTCATTCAGGCATAAGTTACCTTTTCACTTAACGAAGAAAAGTGCTGAAATTTGACCAAATGCTTAGAGAAAGTGAAGCATGCTGATAATTGGGGCAAAGATTACAGAAAGTACATTCTCTCTTTGCACGTTTAATATAAATAGAGTGAAATCAACCTAAAGGATATATTTTGCTTAAAAAGTAATAGCATTAGTGTGAGAACAAATCCAGCAAATCTATTTGAAGTTTTGTCTGGCTTAAATTTTCTAAATTTTTGGTCTCAAAAGCACCCAATATCATCATTCAGTGAATTTGGTAATTAAATCTCTAAGGAAAGAATATATGGAAATAGAAGGTACTTCAAAAATAGAATTAAAAGATAATATGACTCTTTCCATGAACTTTTTGAAGTACCCTCCTATAATTTTCAAAGGTGTGAATTTGCCACACTAATTTATGGAAGTTAAAATTCTGGTGCTTGCACTGGTGTTACAATTTTTCCATAGTAGTGGATACAACATTCTGACATGAATTAAGAATATTTCTTTATAATATGCAACATATTATTATGTAATTTTAAGTAAGTCACAGATGAAGTGTTTGTTTAACTTAACTCTACAGATATAGTTCCATATAGCGTGCTTAGAGTATAGTCTAATCTATTAAAAAAAAGTTAACTCTATATCTAAAAGCTATTATTAGGCCTTCAAACTAAAACATATGCAAATGTCCTTCCTGATTAATTGCAAAGCTTGGATTCATAGGTCAATGTTCTACATGAGGAGAAGATTACTGTTAAACATTGTTAATTCACTATTGATCACTGTTAAACTCTTTGGCACCTCGTGGAGAAACTCCTTTGGAATAATTTATGAGTGTTTGTGTCTATTATGAACTTTTAAAAAGTCTCTATTTTGCAACTGTTAGTTTGAGTTAGTTATGCTCAGTATACACTACCCGCACCTCATCCCTGTTATTGATACTTTGATAGAACTTGCATCTTACTAATACTGTGAATAGTAATTTTCATTAGCATTAATATGAATTTGATCATTTTGGACCTTTTTNATGAACTTTTAAAAAGTCTCTATTTTGCAACTGTTAGTTTGAGTTAGTTATGCTCAGTATACACTACCCGCACCTCATCCCTGTTATTGATACTTTGATAGAACTTGCATCTTACTAATACTGTGAATAGTAATTTTCATTAGCATTAATATGAATTTGATCATTTTGGACCTTTTTTCCTTAAAAGTGTATTTTTAGGGCTGTATCCTATTCATGAATGAGTTTTTCAACTTCCCCGCACTCTGTGCTCTCTGTAGTAGAAAATAGCAATGGTGGATTGTTTTTTTCACATGAAGATGACTTAGTGGTATTTTCCCAGTGTAGAGTAGCATTGTTCCATAGCTAACTTGTCCTTTCCTTCAAACATAAGGTAATAATTATCTGAGTATACCTTATTGGTGTTTCTGTTACAACAAAGTGACCTAAAAAAATGAATCTTTATAATAAAAAATAATGTTAACCAGTGCAAATACACTTACAAAATTATTCTTGCTCAGACATCATGATTATTTTTTAATAGGTATAGTAGCCATACAAAAATTCAGAGCAAATTAATATTACATTAAAAATCTTGCAAAGAGATAGGATTTTATTGGGTAAATAAAAATGATGTAAAATAATTTAAAATGAAATTATGGACTTAAAAGAAAAATTTTAAATCTTATTTTTAATTTTACATATATGTGGGATACAGTGTGTTGCTTCAATTCATGCATGTATTATACAATCATTCACTCAGGGTAGATAGCATACCCATTGCCTAAAAATTTATCTTTTCTTTGTGGTGACTGCATTAGATATCCTCTTTTCTAGCTCTTTAGAAATATACAATACAATATTATTAGCTATAGTCAGCTTAAAACACAGAACTTACTCTTCATATCTACCTGTAACTTTGTACATATTAATCCACCTTTTCTCCTCTTCCTCACCCGCTTCTCTTCCTGGCCTCTGATAACCTTTATTCTGAACTCTACTTTTTTTTTTTTTTTTTTTTTTTTTCCTTTTTG
>NW_007735730.1:25356-28088 GCF_000696425.1 Galeopterus variegatus | reverse complement strand
CCCCCCTTTTTTTTTTTTTTTTTTTTTTTTTTTTTGTCCTTTTTGCGACTGGCTGCACCAAGCTCAGCCAGTGAGCGCTGTGAGCGCACCGGTCATCCCTATATAGGATCCGAACCTGCGCAGGAGTGCTGCTGCGCTCCCAGCGCCACACTCTCCTGAGTGCGCCATGGGCTCGGCCCCTGCCCTCTACTTTTATAAGAACCATTATTTTGTTTTTTTAAATTCTACATGAGTGAGATCATGCAGCATTTGTCTTTCTGTGCCTGGCTTACTTCTCTTAAAATGACGATCTCCAGTTCCATCCATGTTGCTGCAAATGACATAATTTCATTTTTTAATAGCTGAAAAGTATTCCATGTTTATATATAACACATTTTTTAATCCATTCATCTGTTGATGGACATTTAGGTTGATTCCATCTCTTGGCTATTATAAATAGCACTACAATGAACATGGGAGTGCAGGTGTCTATTCAATGTGTTGAGCAGAATTGGGATTGTTTGATCAAACTCTAATCAACTTTTGCCTCATCTGTGAAAGCTTTTGCTAGACTTCTTCAGCATTCTCAAAGAATCTTGGTATATACCTCTATTGCAGATTTTATCATATTGGATGATAAGTGTTTATATTTGTGGCTACACATGTTTTGAAAAATGAAATGTTCATAGTCACTAGGAATAGGCTTATAAATATATTGTGGTCCCTACAATTCAGGAAATTTGTCAAAATATTGTTAAAATATCTGTCAAGGTCAGAATGGAAATAAAAGAAAAAACTTTTCAATAAATTGATTTTTCAAAATCCATTTGCTGTGAGTGTGCAACCTTAAGACATTCAAGTGTTCTTCCCAACACTACTGCCTTCACCATTGATTAAAAAACGTTATTTGTGTAGGTGTATAAATTTTTGTGGAGGTGTAGTACTAGGAAACAAATTTTCCTTCTATGGGAAATCTAGCCTATGTAGGATTTTGGGAATCTTACTAACTAGACATATAAACCATGGTGAATTATTAATTCAGTATATGTGGAACCATGTAATTAAATTCTTAAAATGCAATATGCCCATGTGTCTTGCATTTGGGAAATAAATGTTTCCATGATTGAGGAAATATATGTTTCCATACTTGAGACACTTTTGTTTACACACTTTTTAAATTTGTCCTGGCTTTTTCTTGAGCAGTGCTCAAATATTGAATATGCACCCCAACCCAAACAGATATTCCATCAGGGGGATTCAGCCTTATGTTTCATGATGTTTGAGCAGATCACAAAACTAAATAGTAAGCCTTAAAACTATAAAACTTCTAGAATAAAATCTAGGAGAAAATCTTTTATACTATTGGGTTAGGCAAATATTTCTTAGGACACAAAATCACAAACTAAAAAAATGGTAAATAAATATAATCAAAATTAAGTATTTCTTCTCAAAAGATAGTTAGGAAAACAAAAAGCAAGCCACAGTCTAGGAGAAAACATTTTCAAAACACATGTCTGAGAAGGGACTTATATCCGGAGTATACCATGTGCTCTTCCAACTCAATAGGAAGAAGACAAATGACTCAATATTAAATGAATAAAAGATCTGAAGAAATACTTAAGTAAAGTAGATAAATGGATGATAATACGCCCATGGAAACATGCTCAACATCATTAACCATTAAGTACAAATTAAATACACATTAAAATTACAATTAAATGTCACTATACAAACAGTACAGTGGCTCAAACTAAAAAGCATGGCTATATCAAGCAATGAATACTCTCATGTATCCCTGGTGGGGATAAACAAATGGTACAGCCAATTTAGACTATCATTTAGCAGTGTTCTACACAGTTAAACATATAATCATCATATGACCCAACGATTCCTCTTCTTGATATTTATCCAGGTTTAACTATAACATATATACATACATAACACATATATATATATATATATATGTTATGTATGTATATGTTATGTATGTATATATGCTATAATTAAACCTGGATAAATATTTTATATATATATATTTGTTATGTATGTATATGTTATGTATGTATATATGCTATAATTAAACCTGGATAAATATTTTAAATCAAATTTCATAACATTCCATTCATAATCACCCCAAAATGACAATAATTATATGCCCCTTAACTCATGAATGGATGAAAAATATGGTATATCTATTCAGTGGAAGGTTATTCAACAAAAAAATAGGAAAAACTACTGACTCACCAGAGACTATGAATGACATTCAAAATCATTTTGCTTTGTGAAAGAAACAAGATACCAAAAAATATATACTTTATGTTATGTGGAATTTCAGAAAAAGACATAAGTATAGCAACCAAAGCAGATTAGTAGTTTCCACATAGGTGGGGTGTATGGATTTAGTGATTCTGGCAATAGGATAATGATTATCCAACTGTGTGTATACATATATATATATATACATATATAATATACACTTATCAATAGCCTTTGAATTGTATGCTTAAAAGGTTGTATTTCCTTGTATGTAATTAAAGCTCTATAAATCTATCTAGAAATATTTTTATATATACAGAAAAAGATTGGTGAGCAAGAATCCCTTACAAACATAGATGGATCACATTAATTATTTTCATAAAATTATAATTATTTTTGTCATTTATTGTCTAATTTGTGACGTAAAAACGAAACCAAATTACATGATAAAATAGCAAATAGGGTGATAAAAAATGTTATAATTTTATTTTCTCTAT
>NW_007735730.1:21705-25017 GCF_000696425.1 Galeopterus variegatus | reverse complement strand
TCACATTAATTATTTTCATAAAATTATAATTATTTTTGTCATTTATTGTCTAATTTGTGACGTAAAAACGAAACCAAATTACATGATACAATAGCAAATAGGGTGATAAAAAATGTTATAATTTTATTTTCTCTATATAGTTTAGGAGATGGAATACTAAATTGCCTATTGGCTTTAATAAGTTAAGTATTCATAATAAAATGTCTAAGATAACTACTAAATAATAGAAAAGAAAACAAAAGCAGAAAATGCAATTTTAAAAGAATAAACATACCCATTACCAGAGTGAATTTAAAAGAACTAATTTTTCCAGGAAAATGAAAAGTCTTATCATATTGTATATTAAAATCTAGTTATGTGCCATTTATGAGATACACATCAAAATCTTAAGATTTATAAAAAATTTGGAAATAATGTCATAGAAAGAAATATAACGGAGAAAACAACACAAAGGAAAACCAAAAGGTTGGGGTGATTACTTGAATACAAAACTAATTAAGAATACTAATTACAATGACTAATTCAATTACTAATTAAGAATATAGTAAAATTATCTAAAAATATATGAGTCTACAATAGGTACAGCAGTACAAAAATAAAGACAAATTCACCATACAGTATGTGAATGCATTACACCTCTCCCAATTATGATGTTTTGCAGACAAAAATTCAGTAAAAATATAAAGTTTTGTGTAGCACAATTAATAGCCTTAATTATCGAGAACATGTGTAACAATGAACATAACAATTATTGAATTGCTTGAGCTCACATGGAACATTTGCAAACAACTGGCCTCATTCTAAATAAAAAATAATTTCCGATAACTAACATGCTGCTAAAAACTCTCATAGTCCAAAGAAATACTAATGATAATTTATAAAGTAATTGTAAATATTATATATGCGTATCAGTAAATGTGATTTATAGTGACAACAGTACTTAGAGAGAAATTATTATCATGAATGCTTATAATAAAATAGTAATGTGAACAATAATAAGCTGATTACTAGAACTTTAGATGTCAGTAAACTAAGAAGGAAAAAATATATTACAAAGGAAATGAATAATACAGAAAACAAAGGTAAGATAGGAGATATTGACAAAGCCAAAAGTTAATTCTTTAATACGACTAACTAAATAAAAATATATTTTGTTGAACATAGTTGAGAAACGAATATAAGAAGGCATAAAGTTAAGAATTTAAAAGATGGGCATCTCTACAGTTCTCACAAATATTTTAAAATATAAGAGAATACTAATAAGAACCAGATGGCAATATATTTGTAACTTAGATTAAGTGGATGACTTACTTTGAAAATATAGCTAAACAAAATAATTTCTCTAATTTAATTTTGATTTTTTATTTATTTTGGCATTTACTTGTACATTTTTGTATAGTACATACATATACTGCACAATGATTCACTTAGGGTAGATAGCATAGTTTTGCACTCTTTAGTTCACCACGTCTCCTCCCATCCACTTCCCTCCCCTCCAAGCCTCTGGTAACCAATATTCTCCTCTACTTCTATGAGAACCACTTTTTTTTTATTCCACATATGAGTGTAATGAAGTGGTATTTGTCTTTCTGTACCTGACTTACTTAACTTAATATGATGATTTCGTGTTTCATTCATGTTGCTGCAAATGATCAAATTTCATTTATTTTTATAGCTGAATAGTAGTCCAAATGTGTATATATACTAAAGTTTTTTTATGCCTTCACCTTCTGATGGGCATTTAGGGTGATTCTAACCCCGTGGCTATTGAGTGCTGTGTTAAATATGGGAGTGAGGGTGTCTTTTTGATATATTGATTTCATTTACTTTGGGTATATGTATATATACCCAGTAATGGGATAGCCTGATCACATGAGAGATCTGTTTTTAGTTCTGTGAGGAAACCCCATACTGTTTTCCACATGGCTGTACCAATTTACATTCTCACCAGCAATGTAAGAGGATAATATTTCCTCTGCATCCTCATCAGCATTTGTTATTTTCTGTCTTGTTGATAGTAGCCCTTCTAACGGGGGGTGGGTGGGAGATATCTCATTATAATTTTAAGTTGCATTTCCCTGATGATTAGTAATTTTTGGCATTTATCAACTGCTTGTTGGCCAAATTTATGTCTTCTATTAAGAAATGTCTCTGCATACAGTCTATGGGGGTATAGCTCAGGGGTAGAGCATTTGACTGCAAGAAATGTCTCTGCAGGTCCTTTGCCCATGTATAAATTGGGTTACTATTATCATTATTAGTATTATTATTTATTTTTTTTGCTGTTGAGTTGTTAGAGTTTCTTATATATTGTGTATATTAGCCCCTTGTCTATTATGTAGCTTGCAAACACTTTTTCTGTTTCTATAGGTTGTCTCCTTACTTTGTTGATAGTGTCCCTTGCTGTGCAGAGACTTTGTAGTTTGATCTAGTCCCATTTGTGTATTTTTGCTTTAGTGCCTGTGCCTTTGTAGTCTCACTTCAAAAAGCCCTATCCACTCTCATTTTGTGTAGTGTTTCTCCTGTTTTCTTCTAGTAGTTTCAGAGTTTTAGGATCTTAAATTTAGGTCTTTGATCCATTTTGAGTTGATTTTTGTGTATGGTGTGAGATAGGGGTCTAGTTTCAATCTTCTGCATGGGGATATCCAGTTTTCCCAGCACTGTTGATTGAAAAGGCTGTCCCTTCCCCACAGGATGTTCTTGGAATCTTTGTCAAAAATAAGTAGGATATAAGTCTGTGAGTTTATTTCTGAGCTCTCTATTCTGTTCCATTAGTGTATTTGTCTGTTTTTATGCCAGTACCTTGCTGTTTTGGTTACTACAGCTTCACAATACAATTTGAAGTCAGAAAGTGTAATGCTTCTGACTTTGTTCTTTTTATTCAGGATTGCTTTTGCTATACAAGGTCTTTTATGATTACAAACAAGCATAATCATCATTTTTTCAATTTCTATGAAAAATGTAATAAGTATTTTGATAGGGATTGCACTAAATATGTAGACTCCTTTGAGTAATATAGACATTTTGATGATGTTAATTATTCCAACCCATGTTGATGTGATATATTTTCATTTATATGTGTCCTCTTTAATTGCTTTCAGCAATATTTTATAGTTTTCTTGTGGAGATCTTTCACCTCCTTGGTTAAATTTAGTCCTAGGTTTTCTTTTTTTGGTTAGTTATTGTGAATGGGATTACTTTCCTGATTTCTTCATTGACTATTTCATTATTGGTACATAGAAATGCAACCATTTTTTTTGTGTTAGTATTGTATCCTCCTACTATATTGAATTAGTTTATCAGTTCTAATTG
>NW_007735730.1:18198-21106 GCF_000696425.1 Galeopterus variegatus | reverse complement strand
TTTTTTTTGTGTTAGTATTGTATCCTCCTACTATATTGAATTAGTTTATCAGTTCTAATTGGGGACTTTAACACCCTTCTTTCTGCAAAGGACGAATAATCCAGACAGAAAATTAACCAGGAAACATCAGAATAAATCTCTATGCTAGACCAATTGGATCTGACAAACATCTATGAACATTTCATCCAACAGCTGCAGAATCCACATTCTTCTCAGTGGCACATGGAACATTCCCTAGAATAGAACACATGATAGGACACAAAACAAGCCTCAACAAATTTTAAAAAATCAATTATTAATATTTACTTTTTTGTGGCAGCTGGCCAGTCTGGAGATCTGAACCCTTGAGCTTGGTGATACAACAGCACTCTCATGTGGAGGATTCATAAAGCAAATGTATCTCACAGGGCCTGGTTTTCCAAACACTTGCAGTTTCAAATATTGATCTTGCAAAGGACAGGAAACTTCCCCCAGGACATTGAGTCTCTGTTGNAAAGGGGTGACAAATCCGTGGGAGGCAAAGCAACACTCTCAAACCAACTGAGCTAACTGACCAGCCTTAAAGCTTTTCTCTAAAGAATGGAAGCAAGACAATGCTGCCCATTCTCACCACTCCTATTTAACATAGCATTAGAAGCACTAGCCAGAGCAATAAGGCAAGAGAAAGAAATTAAGTACATTCAAATTGGAAAGATGGTCACATTTTCCCTTTTTGCAATATATAGAAAAAGCTAAACACTACATTAAAACAAAGCAAACAAACAAACAAAGAAACAAACAAAAACCTCTTAGAGTTGATGAATGATTTTAGTAATGTCCCAACCCATGGGATATTCAATGCAGACCCTGGAGGGGGGAGTGGGAATTGGATGGGACAAGAGACACGAGAAATGGAGACAAGACAGTATTCTGATCAAGTCTCATTTATTAGCCAGAAGGTCACAGCTTATATAGACAGCTGGCGGGAATCAGCAGATAAGGAAGTATGCAGATGTTTTCTGGGAAAAAGCACAGGGCAAATCGTTCCAGGAAATGGAACATTTCTCAGCTATCTAAAGCAAAGCAGCCATGATCTATGACTAGGGCTGTGCAAGCAGTAAGAAGGAGAAAAGGGCAGAAAGGTCACAGCATTTATATCTTTAGTGCCAGAGGGCTATTGGCAGGGCTTCATGACCCTGGGCAGGCTATGACTGGGCTCTTTGGCCCCGGACAAGTAAAGTCAGAGGATAAAAATTCAACCTGCCAAAATCAGTAGTGTTTTTATACTCTAACAATGAACTAGCAGAAAAAAAAAATGAAGTAAGCTAGCCCATTTACAATGGTCACCAAAAAAATAAAATACCTAAGAATCAATTTAACTCTAGAGGTGAAATATCTCTACAAAAAGAACTACAAATTACTGTTGAAATAAATTAAAGAGGACAGAAAAAGACAGGAAGACATATCTTGTTTTTAGTTGGAATAAATGACATTGTTAAAATGTCCATACTACCCAAAGCAATCTTCAGATTCAGTGCAATCCCTGGCAAAATACCAATGGCATTCTTCACAGAAATAGAAAAAGCAATCCAAACATTGATATTGAACAATAAAAGACCGAATAGCCAAAGCAATCCTGAGCAAAAAAATAAAGCTGGAGGCATAACACTACTTGACTTTGAATTATATTACAAAGCTGTTGTAACCAAAACAGCATGGTACAGTCATAAAAACACTCAGATCAATATCACAGAGTACAAAACCTGGGGGTCAACCCACATACTTACAGACTACTGATCTTTGACAACAACAACAAGGACATACATAGGGGAAAAGACTGGCTCTTCAATAAATGGTGCTGGTAAAATTGGACATCCATATGCAGAAGAATGAAACTGGACCTGTAACTCTTACCATATACCAAAATCAACTCAAAATGGATTAAAGACTTAAGTATAAGACCTGAAACCATAAAATTACTTAAGTAAGACAGGGGAAACACTCCAAGAAGTAACACTATGCAAAGACTTTATGAATAAGGGCCCCAAAGCAGAAGCAACAAAAGAAAAAAATAAACATATGGGATTCTATCAAACTAAAAAGCTTCTGACACAGCAAAGGAAACAATCAACAGAACAGAAAGACAACCCACAGAATGGGAGAAAATATTTGTAAATTATGCATTCGATAAGGGATTAATATCCAGAATATACAAAAACAAATGACTATATAGTAAAAAACAAATAATCCAATTCAAAAATGAGCAAAGGAAATGAATAGGTGTTTTTCAAAGGAAGACATACAAATAGCCAACAGATACATAATAAAAGGCTCAGCATCACTAGTCATCAGAGAAATAGAAATCAAATCCATGTTGAGATATCATCTCACCCCTGTTAGACTGGCCATTATTAAAAAGACCAAGAATAACAAACAGTGCCAAAGACGTGGGGAAAGGAGAACTCTTCTACACTGTTCATGGGACTGTAAATTAGCATAACCATTATGGAAAACAGTAAGGAGTTTCCTCAAACAGCTACAGAAGGATTACCATATGATCCAGTAATCCCACTACTGGGTATATATACGAAGGAATGGAAATCATCTTGTTGAAGGGATATCTGCACTCCCATGTTCATTGCAGCTCTATTTATAATAGCCAAAGTATGGAACCAACCCAAGCATCCTTCAATGGATGACTAAATAAGGAAAATGTGGTATATATACACAATGGAATACTACTCAGCCATAAAAAAGAATGAAATTCTGCCATTTGCAGCAACATAGTTGAGTCTGGATAAAATTATGAAAAGTGAAATAAGCTGGACAGGGAAAGAGAAATACTGCATGTTCTCACTCATAGCTGAATGCTAAGAAGGAAGGAAGGAAGGAAGGAAGGAAGGAAGGAAGGAAGGAAGGAAGGAAGGAA
>NW_007735730.1:14439-17389 GCF_000696425.1 Galeopterus variegatus | reverse complement strand
AGCTGAATGCTAAGAAGGAAGGAAGGAAGGAAGGAAGGAAGGAAGGAAGGAAGGAAGGAAGGAAGGAGAAAAAGAAAGAACCATAACAGTACATTGAACTTATAGAAGGAGAGTACAACCTAAGGATACTAGAGATGGGGAAGTGGGAGGGAGGGGTTTGGGAATGATAGGCAATGTAAAGGGCATAAAGAAAAATCATGATTTGTAATCATGAATATGTTAGTAATACATAACATAAATTTTTTTATAAAAGAAGACAGAACTGAGGTTACCAGAGGTGGTAGAGAGGGAGGGGGTAATGGAGGAATTGGTAAAGGGCCCCCCAAAATGATTACATTGTACTATGTTGAATATATTATTTGAGCATCAGATATTGAACACAGGTAAAGATATTCAACTCTGTACCCCACAGATATGTAAAATAAATTATGTTACAATAAAAAAAAGTCAGAATCATGTCAACTATCTTGTCTTACCACATGAAATAAAACTGGAAATCAACAACAAAAGGGACACCAAAAAATATACAAATATATGGAAATTGAACAATATGCCCCTAAACAACAAATGGGTCAAAGGATGGCTAAAATGAAAAATGTCAAACAGGAAATTAAAACATTCTTGGAGATAAATGAAAATGAAGACAAAACATACCAGAACCTATGAGATACAGCAAAAGCAGTTCTAAGAGGGAAATTTATAGCAATAAATGCCTAAATAAAAAGAGAAGAAAGACTTCAAATAAACAACCCAAAATTACACCTCAAGGATCTGGAAAAATAGGAACAAACCAAACCCCAAATGAGTAGGAGAGAAATAACAAAGATCAGAGCAGAAAGAAATGAATTAGAGATGAAAAATAAATACAAAATTGGTGAAAGAAAGAGCTGGTTTTTGAAAAGATAAATTCAAGAAACCTTTAGATAAACTAATAAAAAAAGAGAGAAGACTTAAATAGATAAAATCAGAAATGAGAAAAGGGACATTACAACTGATACCACAGACATACAAAGAATCATAACAGAGTCCTATGAACAACTATATGTGCACAAACTGGAAAATCTAGAAGAATTGAATATATTTCTGGACACATACATCTTACCAATGTTGAATCATGAAGAACTAGAAAACCTAAACAGACCAATAATAGTAATGAGATTGATATAGTAACAAAAAGTGCCCCAACAAAGAACATGCCAGGGCCAGGCAGCTCTACCACCAAATTCTACCAACCATTTAAGGAAGAACTAATACCAACTCTACTCAAACTCTTCCAAAAAATTGAGGAGGAGGAAATACTTCCAAACTCATTCTCTGAAGTCAACATTAACCTTATACCAAAATTGGAAAAAGATACCACAAAAATTGAAAATTACAGACCAATATCCCTAACGAGCACAGATGAGAAGATCCTCATTAAAATACTAGCAAGCAGACTCCAACAACACATTGAAAAGATCATCCACCATGATCAGGTGGGATTCATCCCAGAGTTGCAAGGATGATTCAATGTATGCAAATCAATAAACATGATACATCACATGAACAAAATTAGGGACAAAAAATCATGATCATTTTGACAGATGCGGAAAAAGCATTTATTAAAATCCAACACCTCCTCATGATAAAAACACTCAACAAACTAATTATAGAAGGAATGTACCTCAAAATAGTAAAGGACATATACTACAAACCCACAGCTAATAACATAGTAAATGGACAAAAAATTGGAGGCTTATCCTCCCAGATTTGAAACAAGATAAGGATGTCCACTATGCCTAGTCTTATTCAACATAGTACTAGAAGTTTAAGCAAGGCCAATAAGGCAAAAGAAAGCAATAAAGGGCATCCAAAAAAAAAAAAAAAAAAGTTGAACTATCCCTATTTGCAGATGACATGATCATATACACAGAGAACCCTTAACAAAATACATTTTTTATAAATGCTTAATTATAATCATGACATACATTGAATCAATTTTTATACATATTTCTCAAAAGGTAATACTAATTGATATGGTATTAATGTAAAGTTTGTCAAAGTGTCAGGAAACAGGTCGTTCTTCTTTCATATAAATTTGTCATAGAATACCAACTCTACATGAGCTCAGTAAAACTTTTCTAAAAAATTGACAAGTGCAGGAAAAGAAGGATGTCTCTACGATTGCATTCATGGATATAAAACAATCTTAAAATGTTAGCAAACCCTATTTAACAATGTGCAAAAATCCAATATTTTATGAAATCTTGGGGATAACCCAGGGATACTGGGATAGTTAAACAAAATATGGTATTGTACCATAGTCACAGACTAAAGCAAAAAGATGTATGAGCTTATCAGAAAATGAAAAAAAAAAACACTGAAAATTTTTAACATTTATTTTTAAAATCAACTCAGCAAAAACACTTAAATTGATAATATATATCTACTTAAAGCTTTCATAAATTATTATTATCAATAGTGAAACTTTAAAAATATTTACTCCAAATAAAGAACAAAATAAAAATGTGCACTTTCTTTGCATTCTGGTCCCAGATTGAATTATGAACAAAGAAAATAAAATAAATATTAGAAGATTGAGAAAGTAAAATTAATGTGTGAACATGGTGGAATATATTATCTGCATTTAGAATCCAAAGTATTAAACAGCTATAGTATTAGAAATAATAGATAAATTAAGCAAAATGTCTGCTTGAAGATCAATATGCAAGAATCAATTGCATTTTATACCCTAATAGAAATCGCATAGAAAATGCAATTCTTATTGCATCCAATAGGACCTCAGTAACTAATAATTTTGTCACGGGAAATAGTATTTCTCTCCTAACTGATAAATACACACAGTACCGTGCCAATTAAAATCCTAACAAGGGGGCCGAGCCCGTGGTACACTCGGGAGAGTGCGGCGCTGGGAGCGCAGCGGCGCTCCCGCTGCGGGTTCGGATCCTAT
>NW_007735730.1:11865-13669 GCF_000696425.1 Galeopterus variegatus | reverse complement strand
GAAAAAAAAAAAAAAAAAAAAATCCTAACAAGGGTTTGGTAAAACTTGACACGCTCTTTCTAATATTCATACGCAAGGAGAATAGAATAGGGAAATTGTCCTATTAGATATCAAAATCGATTTTAAAGCTATGATAACTGAGGCTTTGAGATACATGCCAGGGACAATCAAATGAAAAATGAATCAATGAAGCAACAGAACAAGAAAAAAAAAAAAACCCTCTGAAACAGACATACTTATGTGCTTATGTGAAAACTTGAATGTTTTAGACTTGACCTTGCATAGTGTTAGAAAAATGATACTAAAACAATTTCTTATTCATGGAGGAACATTAAAATTAGATCTTCAGTTTTCACTGCATGCAAGAAAATAATTCCTTAAATGAGATATGCAACATTTTTAGTCATTTAGAGGAACGTGTATTCTTTGCTCTTTATTTTTATTTTTTAGTTGACATGCAATAATCGTACATGTTTACAGAGTACAGGATGATATTTTAATACATGTATACAATCCATAAGATCAAATCAGGGTAATTAGCATATCCATCATCTCAAAATATTTATCATTGTTTTTTTTNGACAGTTTAGTACTGACTGCTTTGAATAATTTTGGCAGTCTATGTGGCATAGAGGCTGTCCATAGTTGCCTGGTACACGGCTCTGGGTGATTTTTAAGGAAGAGCAATATTTCCTTCTGGAGTGTAGAGGCTCTAGATTGGTTAGTTTGTTTATCAAAGTCATGTTCCCTGCTGACCCCTTTGCTAGCTCTAAGAATTGACTAGTCCCTGAAGAGGCAGTCTTTCTCCAGACAGAAAAGTTTGTTTAAGATGTCAAAACACCATAATATACAGAAAATTAAAAAAATACAAACAATACAGCATGGTAAAACAAAGTTTATGACTTAGTAAGAGGATTATTACTAAATGTATTAACCGTATAATATAATATTCTTTACATGTGACCATTAAAATTAACAAGTTTACCAAAAAACACTAAAGGCTGCCCAAAAGTAAGCCAGTTGGAGAAAGTTTGCCATGGGCCTTGAGCATCCTTGCAGGCTCTTCCTGAGTGTGCTGGACTGAAAGCTGTCCTGAAACTGAACAGTGTCTACAGCTGACCACATAGGCTATGTATGTCAGAGACCAGTGCTACTCTTGCAACTACTGTGAAACTACTTGTGTTTCTGGGTGGGATGTTGGAGAGGCTGGTGGGGGACTGGGAAGTTTGCTTCTTTCTACAATGTTTGCTCTTTGACATGATCTGGTCGCTTAGCCCTGAGTATCTCAGCTGTGAGTCATACCAACTCTGCTAGTAGTATGTACCTTGACCCATCCCTCCACTCTCATGGAATGTGAGGGCGAGAGGAACTGATGCAAATATGCTGTCTGCTGTGCTGTGAGTAATCAAGTCTCTTTTCTCTTCTTCAGGAGTCTCTTGTCTTCTTCAGCATCCATGGCACTGTGGCAAGCTAACATATGAACTTGCAAGTTGCGTAAAATCTCAGACCTTTCACAGTTGTTGAAAACCATAAACTGACAGAAGGTATCTGTTACACCTAAAACCAACAAATACTTAGTACCTAATATATGTAAAGAATTCCTGTGAATCAATAAGGAAAGGAAAAATAATAAAGTATAAACAGGCAAAAGAAAGGGCTAATCATTTAAAAAAAGAGAAAAAGATGTTCAGTAATTACATAAAATGTGTTCTTTATTTGTAATCTATGAAATGATAAAGTAAATCGCAACAAGATAATTTTATATACACTAGTTTGGCTGCAAATAAGATGTGTGATAATACCC
>NW_007735730.1:8290-11042 GCF_000696425.1 Galeopterus variegatus | reverse complement strand
AAAAAAAAAAATTTACTGCTGTGATATTGAATTAAGTACAGCCATACTCAATGTAATATATAAACTTTAGAAAAATAAATTTCTCAGAGTATTACACTTCTACTATAGAGTCCAAACCCAGCAAAATTTAAAAAATAAAAATACCTGATAAATTATTAAATGTATATCATAGAGCCAAAATGTAATAGAGTTATTTGGCAACAGGGCAGGGGATAGAATTTGAATACATATATATGTCTGTGTGTATGTATATATTCAAACTTGTTGATAAAATTCAATTTAAGTATGGTAATATGATGACAGGTGTTTATTTGTATTATGTTTTATAACATATTTTTTTATAATCAAATATTACATAATGAAATTTTAAACAGCATATGATAAAACTTAAGTATTTATTTGTACTACACCTTCACATTGAGGGAACATAAAAAATTCATAATTTGGATATAAAAATCACAGTTTTTTAAAAGTCTAAGTTGATAACTGTACAAATAATTTTTCTCACCTCTTGATTTTCATAACAATATCTTTATTTTCTAAATTAAAGGTATTCAGTCCTAGTAATTCCACAATCTTTGCTTAATAACTTAAACCTGAAAGGCCATAAAAAATTTCTCCTGTCCCAAATATTCTTTGGGTTCTATTTTAAGCAGTAGATTTTAATCATTTAATAATTTTACTAAATATGCTTTGAAGTCCAAGCTTAAAAAGTATTTTAATATCAGAGACTATGCTAGATTCACTCTCTCTACAAGTTTTTTATTGATAAAATATTTATTAATTTTAGACCATGTTTTCATATACCAAATACAGAAAACACAATGATAATAATGTTCATATCTTTAATGTAAATTGTAAGTGTAGGATATTGTGGGGAAAATAGAATAATTTAGTCGGGCTCCCTCAACATTTCTTGTAAACAAGTTGTGTGTGGGTGGAGTTAGTGTGTATGTGCACCAATGTATCTTTCTAGTTATTGCTTTTGTGTGTTCTGCAGTTTTGTGAAGCAGGCTGGTGGCAGAGAGCTGGCGTCTAACAATAGAGCATGTTTACTCTGCTGGCAGCTGCTTAGTTTCAGTTTCTCTTTGGACTTTGCCAGTAGTGGTTGAGTTTCTGAGTTTCTCTTTTGTACTGCTTAGCTCGTAGTGCTGCATGTGCTGAATAAAGACTATTCCTACTTCAGCCAAAGCTCCAAGGTCCATTTTCTCTGGTTACCTACCTCGTAGACCTGCTTGTGAAGGGTTTGTGAATGGGCTCGAGGGGTCTGTGAGCTCCAGACCCTAGCCCTAGCTCTGCAGATATAAAAACCTAGAACATTTTTATGTTATCTTTGTAAAAAATAATCATAATTTATTTTCCCCTAACCAAGATATACATTGATTGTATTTATGTCAAGTATGCAACTTTGCAAACCAGAATAAGATCAGGGGAATGTATTAATTAAACCCACTTCGAGTTTATAGAAATAAAAGTTGTCAAGAAATTCATGCTTTAACTTAGACATAAATTAAGTTTCTTTCACAGTATATATATTATATTATATATAATAATATATATTCTCTCTGTGTGTATATATAATATATATATGCATTCTTTCCTAATTCTACCTCTGTGCCCTTAATCCATAAACAATGTAAGAGCATTAATTTAGCATAGCATTGTTCTAAAAACACCTAATAACTACCATATAGTGGTTTTCTATTCAGTGTGTTTCAACAAATGAGCTATAAGTTAGTCACGGCAAGTCATTAATTCTTGTTAGTTTTCAGATGTACTTAGCTAGCTATGGTAAACACATTTTATTTTATGTTTCTTTATTTCCCTACTTAGTTACCATGTTTCTTTGCTTGTAAAGTGTAATGGAAGTGTGGCTTTTCTAGAGATTGATGTTGTGGGATAAATATTCTTCGCAAGACAATGTCTTCTGTGACAGTTTCTTTTTACCCAGATGTTGACATGGGTTTGATGATTAATTTTGATTAGGGAATACCTACTAGCTGGTAAAGCATTGTTTCTGGCTGTATGTGAAGATGTTTCTGCAGGAGAGTCGCCTGTGAGTCACTGGACTGAATGGCAAAGATCCGCACTTGATGCGAGTGAGCACCATCCAGTTGGCTGGGGGCCTGGATAGAATAAAAAGGTAGAGCAAAGGTGAATTCGTTTTCTCTCTTCTGGAGCCAGGAAACCCTTCTTCTCTTGTCACTGGACATCAGAACTCAAGGTTCTTCAGCTTTTGGACTCCAGGAATTGCACCTGTGGCCCTTGGATTCTCAGGCCTTCAGCCTTGGACTGAATGTAACACCATTGTCTTCTCTGATTCTAAGGCTTTCAGACTTGAACTGAGCCACCCCACTGGATTGCCTAGGTCTCAGTCTTGCAGTCAGCCTATCATGGGCCATCTTCAGTCTCCATAAACACATGAGCCAATTCCCCTAATAAATCTATCTATCTGTCTAACTATCTATCTATGTATTTATGTATGTATGTATGTATGTATGTATGTATGTATGTATGTATGTATCTATCTATCTGTTCATACATCCTATTGGTTCTCTCTGGAGAACTCTAACTATTACAATAGATCTACTTCTCTTAGAGACAAAACAGTGCATTTAATGTGGTTCTATAATGCATTTCTAGAAAGGTGATTAAACAATAGTACAAATGCCTCAAGAGAAATTAAGAAATGAGTATCCTCTCTAGTTTGGGTTTATTCTCCTTCCCTTTGAGGACCTACATTTACCTAGAA
>NW_007735730.1:6801-7560 GCF_000696425.1 Galeopterus variegatus | reverse complement strand
ACTCTAACTATTACAATAGATCTACTTCTCTTAGAGACAAAACAGTGCATTTAATGTGGTTTTATAATGCATTTCTAGAAAGGTGATTAAACAATAGTACAAATGCCTCAAGAGAAATTAAGAAACGAGTATCCTCTCTAGTTTGGGTTTATTCTCCTTCCCTTTGAGGACCTACATTTACCTAGAATTATCTGCAATGGGGAGAATAAACAAGATTTGCCTGTGGTGATTCAGGGTGGGGGCACATTCTTTTGGGCTTCCCTGTGATAATTTTTGCATTTCTGGTGAAATTTAGTGTAGGTTATTACTTATATTTGTGAATGTTTTCTGGTTCCTCTGAAAAATGTCATAAGTTGCCTCCTAATCTTCAAGGTGGTTAAAATGGCTATAAAAATGTAGATTTACTTTATAACAATAAGTACCTCCTCTTATTCAGTACATGAAATTTAAATATATATGTATGTGTGTGTGTGTGTGTGTGTGTATGTACAGGCAAAAGCTGATTTAGAGTACAATTTATAATAGAAGGTAATAATTTTCCATAATTTTAGCTCTCCAGCTTTTGTTTGTATAATAGAAAACTAGGATAAGACTTTCATTTTCAGAGTTCACTATTTACTACCGATTTCCTAACTTCTGTTATAAAAACAGTTACATAGAACTGCTTAGTTTACAAATAAATTCATGAAAGTATCTATAAACTACGTTAAATAATTTTGAATAAAAGTATGGTTATGGAGGGTGGAGAAAGAATTTTTT
>NW_007735730.1:5936-6771 GCF_000696425.1 Galeopterus variegatus | reverse complement strand
GTTGTCAAGGATGTAGAGTCCTTTTCTAGAATTTGGAAGTAACTGAAGATCTGAGATTTTTTAAAATTAAGTTATATTGTAGCCTATGGCTATGAAACCATCTGCAAACTAAGTATCCTTTCCTCAGCTGTGCAAATAGGATTGGCCAAAGCAATCAAGCCCACGTCTGAGGATTTTTTTTTTTTATCCAATGCTCATTCAGTGATCTTTTGTGATGATAGAGCAGGGAAAGCCAAGACAAAGTGCGAAGAATGGACTTATCCTTATATGTGAAATGCTAAACAATCCCAAACAAAACATATGAAACAACAAATTTCAAAACACTAGACATCTATCAATCAATGAAAAATAGTGATTCCTAAGACATGGGACAAAGCAGAATGATGAGCCCTACGACTGCTCCAGCATGATGCATCAAGAGGATTTGCAGGCCATGGTGCAGGAAAGGTAAACTGAGAGGGAGACAGTGGTCTCCCACCTTGTGGGAGAAGATGGAGCTGAGAATCTAAGGTTATCGAGGCAGGTTGATCTCATACGGTAGTATGCAAGAGAGAAGAACTGCACAGAGAGAGAATCCCAGATATCTACAGAGAATACTCTTTGAATATTTAACCAAATGCTAATCAGCATATATGCACAAACAAAACATTCTGGTATGAAAAAGAGTCATCCAAGAGAATTACAATAAACTGTTCTTAGCACTCAACACAGGTTCAAGGACAGTCCCTGTCCCATCCAGATTGGAAATACTCAACAATTCATAGGACATTGGGTAGAGTATTTAGGAGAGCTCTTCCTCAGTAGTGAGTAATAATTAGTTCTTCACTGAGCACTG
>NW_007735730.1:0-5169 GCF_000696425.1 Galeopterus variegatus | reverse complement strand
CACCCAGTTAAATTCACAAGGTCATAAAGATTCCCAGCCATGCAAAGAGGAAAGTAAAGCAGCCCATAATACGGGGAGGAATCAATCAATCAAAACAGATGAAGAACTGATCCATATATTGGAATTAGCAGAGGATATAAAAATAGATGCTTTAACTGTATTGCATATGTTCAAAAAGTTAGAGACATAGAAGACATAAAAGAGAACAAAATTGAAAGCAATGTCTAAGATAAAATATATACCGGATAAAATTAATAAGATTAGATTTTGCAAAAGACAAGATTAATGAAACTTAAGGCATAGCAGTAGAAACTATTGCAAGTGAAAAAGGAAAAAAAAAAAAAAAAGAATCTGTTCCAATAAAAAGATCACAAGTAGCAAGACAGCTTCAAGCAGCCTCCTTTATGTGTAGTTTGGTTCACAAAAGAGAGAGGAGGTGATAAACAGAAAAAAGCATTTGAAGAAATAACAGCTGAAATTTTCCAAACTTGATATAGACTATAAACCAACAGATGGAAGATGCCCAGTGAAACCCAAGCACAGGAAACATGAAAAAAACTGCACCAAGGCACATCATAATCAAACTTCCTATTAGAGAAGTAATAAAAAATAAATTATGAAAAGCAGCCACAGAAAAACAACATACTACATGCAGAGGAACAAACATGAATATGGCAGCAGAGTTCTTGCTGTAAACCCTGCAAGCAAGGAATTAGTAGAGCAAGACCTTTAAAGTAAAATAAACAAAAAACTATCAACCTAGAACTTTATAACTGGCAGAAATATCTTTCAAAAATGAAGGTGTGATAAAGACATTTTCAGACATACAAAAGTTGAAAGAATTTATATTTATAGCCAGCAGTCTCACACTTCAAGAAATGTTAGAGGAAGTCTTTCAGACAGAAAGAAAATGACACCAGATATGTGTCTGATCTATCCAAAGAAATGAAGAGCACTGGAAACAGTTACACTATGGGTAAATGTGAGGATTGTTTTTCCTTACTGTGTAAATCTCTTTGAAAGATAATTTGCGGTTTTCATAAAATAATAACAATGTATTACAAAGATCATAATATATGTAAAGGTAAAATGCATATGGGGACCATAGTTATTAAAACAGCATTTTATTGACATGGAGATATACAAATAGATAAGAAGAGCAGAATAGAAAATCTAGAAATAAACCCACACTTATGTGGATAACTGATTTTTACAAAGGCACAAAGGCAATAGGGTGGAGAAATTACAGCCTTTTCAACAAATTGTGCTGGGACAATTGAATATCCATATGTAAAAAAAAAAGATTCTACACTTTGTACTTTGTATAAAAAATTAATTTCAAAATCTATAATAAACCTAAACACAAAACGTAAAGTTATAAAACTTTCAGAAGAAAGCTTAGGAGAAAAATCCATGCGAACTTAGTTTAGTTACATAAATCTTAGGTGCAATAACAAATGCTCAGTTCATAAAAGAACACATTACTCTCTAAGCCGTTAGGTAGTTTAACAGGTAATTGTCTCGGTAGAACATTCTCTCACAGGTGTGTCCATGGCTAGCTCCTTTATCTCCAAACGTTTGCTCAATCACATGTTTCTAGTAAGACCTGGACTGAAGACCTTTTTCTAATTTTATGCTATTCTCCATCCCATGGCACTTCCAATAACTGTTTCCGATCTATTTTTTTTCCATAGTACTTTTACTCTCTAACATATTATCCAATCTGAACATTAAATATGCATATTATTGATTTTCTATTACTCCACTGGACTGTGTGGTCTACAAGGAATGTTGCATGGTAGATGATTAAGAAATATCTGTTTAAAAAATGAAGAGAATCAATTGCCTTAAAAATGGTTCAGGCAGAGTACTGTCATATGTATAAGTATTTGGAGAATTGTATGATGCTTAAGTTATACACATTATTATTCTGATTTTTAAAAGCTATTGCTAATAATATGGTATTGTATATCTCAAAATAGCAAGAAAAGAGGATCTTGAATGTTATCACTACAAATAGAAGATAAATGTTTAGGTGATGGATATGCTAACTACCCTGAGATGATACAATATAGGCACGTGTTGAAACAACACACTGTGTTCCATAAACACGTACAATTAAAAATATGTTTTAAAAAAATAAAATGTCAAATAAAATAACTGATCTTGTACAGTAAACTAACAATAATAAAAAACTTATTTTTACTCAAATTATGATGATATATTTCTGTTAATAATTAAGGCAACATATATTCCATACATGCTGTTTCCGGGCGTGCATTGTTGATTTAGTCCTCTTGTCTGAGCCTTGCTAAAGTAGAACAATCTTTTCCTCAAAAGCATTTATCTGCGGTGATCATATAATTTGTCACCCAAACTGGGAACTTTAGAGAGTGTTAAATGATATCTTGTATGGTACTCTCAGATGATAGGAAAAAACTGGGATTCTGCTGTGCAAAACTGGGTGCATGGCCATTCTGTCTATGACCCACAGGAAGTACAGGAGTACTTTGTNTAAACTAACAATAATAAAAAACTTATTTTTACTCAAATTATGATGATATATTTCTGTTAATTAAGGCAACATATATTCCATACATGCTGTTTCTGGGCGTGCATTGTTGATTTAGTCCTCTTGTCTGAGCCTTGCTAAAGTAGAACAATCTTTTCCTCAAAAGCATTTATCTGCGGTGATCATATAATTTGTCACCCAAACTGGGAACTTTAGAGAGTGTTAAATGGTATCTTGTATGGTACTCTCAGATGATAGGAAAAAACTGGGATTCTGCTATGCAAAACTGGGTGCATGGCTATTCTGTCTATGACCCACAGGAAGTACAGGAGTACTTTGTATTTGTAGTTAAACATGGAATTCAGACAGGTGAATTTTTGAATGATAAGAAAAAGAAACGGTTATACAGGTAGTAATCCTTTAACAGCAATTCTGAAATGGAAAAAAAAAAGTTCTGAAAACTGGTGATGTTTGGAACCTATATTGTGGCAAAACTGAAAGAGATCTGAACTCGTCTGTTGCAAAACCTTTAAAGTCTTTATTCATTTCACGTACTGTAAACATTCACAAATGTTGCTGCAAAAACATTAATGTACATGAATATTGTTTTCTGTTGTAGCAAGAAATTATGCAGTATACAGTTTAAGCACTAAATTATCTTTATAAAATTTTAAAAATTCCAAATTTTGAAACAAATCTGGACCTAATGTCTCAGTTGGGGAATTGAATTATCAAACATTTTTTTTCTAATTATCGTTTTATTTGGGGATTGTGTGGGTTAAAGAGGAAGGCAAAATTTTTGAATAGAAACAGCATCATTTAGGTCAAGTAAGGCTTTCACTGATGGCTACGGTAGAAGATGCCAATATTTAGCATCTGGAAATAAATGCAGGCTACTAGGTTCCCACTGCAAGGAAGAAATGGCAATACTCTAACTTCATAGTTACATGCAGTGATTTTTTTTAGGAATTTATACTTTACAAACCTTTATTTTTAATGATCTAAACCTTTTGCTAATATAGATAGACCTTCAAAAACAATTCCTGTAACATCTGCCTGCAAAACATAAACAGTATAGTAAACAATGTAGAATTCTAGAAAAAATTGGGTAATTTACTCATGTGTAGAAGTAAAAATGTCTTTCTAAACTGGGCAGGCTGATTCGGTGAGTATGAAATTTCCTTTTCATGTTGGTATTCTCTGAATTTCTAATATTTTCACATAATTTCAATTCTCCCTTGGGCCCATTACTGTCAGATTCTGGCAGAGGTTGCTGGTGATTTTGTAACAGCAGGCATTCCATGTGTTCCTAACACCCAAGGCCAACTCTGTGTATTGGCTGACCACCCACAGATCCAGATGTCTGTCAAGTAATTCCCCCATGAAAGAACATACATAGCCTCTTAGTAAGTCAGGTTAGCTCTAGAAGAAAGAACAAGATTCCAAATGTGTAGTTTTGAGTTTGGAGAACTGGATTTTAGAGGTATAAACAAAACTCAACTCTTACAGCACTTAAATAGCATTGTGGTCATCATGAATTTTTAAAACAACATTTTGTTTCGAAATTATTTGGGGGTACACGGAAAATTTTAAAATGCGCTGTAGAATGTTTCCTTATGCCCTTTATCAAGTTTCAGTTTCCCCTTCTGGTATCATCTCATATTAACACAGGAAATATGTCACTGTGTTAGTCATATTCACTACACTAACTAAACCTCAGGATTTATTCGAGTCTCCCCAGTTTTTCCATTAGTGCCCCTTTTCAGTTCTTGGATCCAATCCAGGATATTACATTGCATTTAGTTATCTTAATCTCTTATCTCTTTAATCTCTTCTGGTCTGTGAGAGTTTTCTAAGTCTTTGTGTTTTTCCTGACCTTGAAAGTTTTGATTAGTTCTTAGTCAGGTATTTTGTAGAATATTCCTCAAATAGGGATGTCTTATGTTTTTTTAATGATTAGACTGGGATAATGGGTTTCTGGAAAAAACATCACCGAGGGAATGTGCCCTTTTCATTACATCGTATTAAGGGAGCACATGATATCTCCTGATGGTGTTAATCTTGTTTCCTTGGTTAAGGTAGTGTGTTAAGTTTCTACTTTTCCCTTGCCATTCTCTATTCTTTTGAAACGGTTCATTAAATACAGCCCATCCTCAAAAGAAAGCAAGGGCTAAGCTGCATCTCCTGAAAAGGGAAGGATACTGTTTGGGATTTATTTACACAGGAGATTTATCTATTCTCCCCATTTATATTTATTTAATTATTTTATGTCAGTATGGATACACATGTATTTATTTTATATTTTAGGTTATAATCTGGTATTATGGTATTTTGTTATTGTTGTTGTTGTCCAGATTTTTCCAGCTTTGCCTATTGGAAGTTCCTCTGGTTTGGCTTCTTCGACTCCTTGACATGCTCTCATCCTTTAGTATTTTTGAAACTTTCCTTATGTTTGGGGACTACAAGATGCTCCAGACTCATCTTGAATAAGTCATTTCTCAAAGGAGTCGTGATTCCCTTTAAGGCTAATCATATTTAGAAATCAAAATCTGGACTCTGGGAGCGACTGTCATTATTGCGGTGTCGTTGCTTCTAAGCCTTTTTACCAGACAGAACTAAAGTATTTTCTAATCCATGTATATTCATATGTCTATAAT
>NW_007735729.1:71389-74107 GCF_000696425.1 Galeopterus variegatus | reverse complement strand
GAGCTAGAAATTACTGCAGTCGCACGAGATTTGATTTGATTTTAGCTTCAGTTAAGATGCCTTTTGAGTTTTTATTGGTCGTTTGCAAGATGAGAGGGAAAGGGAGCGTCAGCTACAGTTTTTACTCTCGTGGAGTCGAGTGCGAAACTTGGAGACTGAATCCCGCTCAGAATCCAGCTGGTTTCCCCCTTCCTCCCTTCCTTCCCCACTTCCTTCCCCCCTTCCTTTCCCCACCACCCAGCCACGTGATGTACTGGGCGGGTCACTCACCTGGTTCCTCGAGTGCCACAGCCAGGCTATATCATAGTAAACCACCTCCCAAAGTGTTGTCAGGTGGAATTACAGAACATGTTATTGGAAAGTACTTTGTACACTCTAAACTGCAGCAATTGTTAGTTAGCAATGCCCTTTGGGATTTTACTGGCACCTATAGTTCCAAATAAGATTGATATGTGTCAGCTCAAATACATTGAAGTGCTTGTCTCAGATGACACACTTGGCAGACACAGGACGTTCACAGGCCAAGTAGAGGGCTAATTTCGATAGAGAGATATAAAAGTGTACCGCTGTACTTACCAGTTCCTAAGTATTGAGAAGTTATTAGCTTTCTTTTGTGTATTTAATGTTTTATAGCAGAGCATGAACAAGGAGGGATGGGAAGGCAGGTGCCAAGGAGTCAGCTGGTTGGAAACCTTCAGTGTGATTGGTGACACCCTTGAGTTTCTCCACCTCAGCACTATTGACATTTGGGGCCACATAATTCTTTTTGGGGAGGAATTGTCCTGTGCATTTTAGGGTGTTTGGCAGCATCCCTGGCCTCCATCCACTAGGAAGCAGTAGCACACCCCCTCCCCAACATTATGATAATCAAAAATGTCTCAAAGGTAAATGTGTTGCCCAACCTCCCCCAACCCCTGGTTTAAATTTTGCCTGTAGTGGTACTCACATTGGGAACTATCAACAAATCACTGGCCTTGGGCTAGCCAGTTAGCTCAATTTGTGGTGCTGATAACACCAACGTCAAGGGTTCATTAATCCATTCACAAGGATAGAACCCTCTCAACCCAATCACCTCCCAAAGGCCTTATCTCTCTACACTGCCACATTGTGGAACAAGCTTCAGGTATGAACTTTGGAGGGGACAGACATTTAGACCATAACACCCTATATCAGAAATGGCCACACTTCAGAGATATAAATATCTCAACCACCATCTAAGACCTTGTTCATTAGCATACTGAATATCAAAAATGGGTTTTACATCACACATGCATATATGCCAAAAATGTTTAAAATGAATATAGTCAAAGTGGGAAAAAAAAAATCAGACAAACCCAGATTGAGAGACATTCTGCAAACAAACTCCACTGTACTCTTCAAAACGTCCGTATCAGTCCAGAGAAAGGAGACCACAGCAAAGCCCATCAAGTGACACCTGATCCGACACTGGCTTGAAAGGAAAAGCTGTGAAAGAGATTTGAGGGATGATTGGGGAACTTTGGAATGTTGACTGTATATTAGAGTATCATTGAATCATCAAATTTTTTTGGTATGGCAGTGGCTAGTTTTGAGACTACCCTAATTCTTAGAAGATACGGGCTGAATCATTTAAAGCCAAGAGTCCCAGTTGGCTGTTTAGTTCAGTTGGTTAGAGCGTGGTGCTGGTAACACCAAGGTCCAAAATTCAATCCCTGCGCTGGCCAAAAAAAAAAAGTCCTGGAGGCTACAGCTTACTTTCAAATGGCTCAGAGACAGATATGTGTTACATGGAGATAAAGCAAATGTAGCAAAATGTTAACCATTGGTGGATCCAGGTGATAGGTGTGTGTGTGTGATCACTGTGTAATTTCTCAGCTTTTCTGGAGAACTGAAATTTTTCAAAATAAAAAGTTGGAAGACACCAGCCTGTCACTGTTCTCTGTCTGTGGAAGTCAGAAAGCAGTGAGATAATAGGGACAAATAGGATCGTCTTCCCTCCCAGGAACTTTGTCTGTCAAAAGGCACCCTTTCTCCACACTCATTTTTCACTATAGCTTAATGCCTTGTTCCTGGAGCCTCAGCAGAACCACAAATTACAGTGCCATGCCCCTCCAGGCTTCTCTCAAGTAATCGAAACTGTACCTGTCATGCACTGCTGAATGAAGACAACCAGAATAACCGTTCCACTCCTTGGGTCAACAAATATCAAATGGACCCTGGCAAGCACAAGATACTGCATTAGCCTCTGAAAGGGACACAGAGCCTACAAACACAAGAATGTTTACAGTTCATGGAGGGAACATCACATTGTGCTCACGAAGTGTTTACTGAATAAAGGACTCCAAGAGAGAAACCACAGGAGCAGAGTTCAGCCATCTGGTCAATCACCTCACTTCTTTCCATCTCCCTCGACTCAATAGGCCTCCCTCCAGGTCATTTTCTGCACAGTAGTGAAATAAATGCTTTCACATGTCACCTCCTCAGAGAAGCCTCCCCTGACCACTTGCACAAGTAGATTGTCCCCTCTTATTTTCTTACATGCTTGCTTGTTTTTCTTTGTAGCACTGATCCCCATTTGTAATGACATCAGTATTGATTTGTCTACTTGTGTCTTCTGTTTCCTCTACCCCATTATAAGATCAAGAGGGCAGAGACAAGTTCTATTTTCATTATCAGTATACCCTCTAGAGCACAGTAAGAGTTCAAAAACTATCATTGGGCTGACCCCGTGGCGCACTT
>NW_007735729.1:66262-70889 GCF_000696425.1 Galeopterus variegatus | reverse complement strand
CACAGTAAGAGTTCAAAAACTATCATTGGGCTGACCCCGTGGCGCACTTGGGAGAGTGCAGCGCTGGGAGCGCAGTGACGCTCCCGCCGCGGGTTCGGATCCTATATAGGAATGGCCGGTTCACTCACTGGCTGAGCGCAGTGCGGGCGACACCAAGCCAAGGGTTGCGATCCCCTTACCGGTCACAAAAAGGACAAAAAAACCCCAAAAAAACTATCATAAATAAATGCATGACTTATTCTGAGAATGGGTTATGGGTATTTGTTAGGACATAGGGCTCATAAAGGGCCTCAAATACCAGGATGTTGGGGGAATTTAAACTCTCCTTGCCCACTGTTACATAGTTATGTCATGGGTCAAAATAGGTTTTATACACAACTACAGTATGTAAAAGAATTTCATCACACAGTAGCAAACAAATATGTTTGGTCAGCTTGGTGAGGTAAACATTTTTAAACCCAATCTGGTGTTATGTAGAGGAGAATTTAGAAGGGTAACTTTGAAATATAGAAGACCATGTAGGAGGTTGTAGTAAACTTTTGGAGACAGAATTTGAAGTGATGGAGTCCTTATGAAAAGGATAACATAATGTATTCGTTTTCTGTTGCTTATTATAAAATACCTAAAACTAGGTACTGTATAAAGAAAAGAGGTTTATTTCCTACAGTTTTGGAGGCTAAGAGTCCAAGTACTGGGGTGCACATCTGGTGAGGGCCTTCTAGGTGGTAACTCTATACAGTCCCATGGCTACACAGGAACTTGCACGGCCAAGGCTGAGCTAGAGCCCATTAATGTGTTCACTTTCTCTCCTTATAAAGCCACTAATCCACATCCACAACAACACATTAATCCATTAACCCATTAATGTATTAAATCACTCATGAGGCTAGGGCCTTCATGATCCAATCACCTCCTAAAGGCCCCACCTTTCAACACTTACATGGGGATCAAGCTTCCAGCATGAGCTTTGGAGGGGAGAAACATTCAAACCAGAGCATAAAATAATAATTTTCAAATAGTAAGCAAACTGGATACTTGGTCATGGAGAGTTATTTTATTGGGGAGGGGGATGATTGTGGCGTTACGGTTAGATTGAGGAGGAGGATGATTGTGGCGTTATGGTTAGATTGAGGAGGAGGAAGTCCTCATCATTTAGAGAAACAGCCTGAAAATTTTTAAGTGATATGATGATGATGATGCAATTATGCTGATTTATGTCAACACATTAGCCTTGCCTATCCTTGAACTTCATATAAATGCAATCAAACAGTGGCCTGCCTGCATATCACATATTCCTTCAATATTGTTTGTGTATGCCTAGGGATACCGCACCTAAGCTGGAAGACAGCTACTGAAGTGGAATTGCTGAATAAAGAGAATGAGTGTTTGTTTTAATAAATACCACACCCATACAACAATATTAAAATTTTAAGTCTTTGACAATTTAATAGGTGAATTTATCATATCTATGATAGTTTGGATTTGCACTTCTCTCATTATTAAGAGAAATTGATCTCTTTTTCATATTTAAAAGTCTCTTGATCCTAAGGAATCCACTAAAAACTATTAGAACTAATAAATGAGTACAGCAAGGTTGCAGGATATAAGACCAATATACAAAAATCAATAGTATTTCTACACAGTAGCATTAAGCAAACTGATAATGAAAGTAAGAAAACAATTCTACTTACAATAGATTCCAAAAGAATAAAATACTTAGGAATAAATCTTTTAAAAAGTGCAAAACTTATATTCTGAAAACTACAAAACATTGTTGAAACATCTTGAAGACATAAATAAGTTAAAAGGTATCCCACATTCATGGATTGAAAAAAAATCTATAGAGAAAGTAGATTAGTTGTTGCCTAGGACTGGGAGACAGAGGAATTGAAGAGTCACCGGTGGCTAAAGGGTGCAAGGTTTCTTTTTGAGGTAATTAAAATGTTATAAAATTGGTTGTAATAATAGATGCATAACTGTGAATATACTAAAAGCCATTGAATTGTATACTTTGAATAGGTGAATTGTATAGTACACGAATTGTATCTTAAAGAAGCTGTTAAAAAAAAGTGACAAAAAACATTTGAAATTTATTTCTTGTGAATTATTTATGTTGTAGTCTATTTTTCTATTTGGATTTTTGTGTTATTTTTCTCCTTTATTTGCAGGAACTCCTTACATATTGAAGAATATTAGTCCATTGTCAAATGTGTAGCAAAATTTTAAACCCTTATTTTATTTGGGTTTTTATTCTGTTTATTGTATTTTTTCCTGCAAATGTTTTTAAATTTCAACATAACGTGTTAATGTTTTTAAATTTTACATAAAATAAATAAAATAAAATAAAAGCTGTGGGTTTATCGGTTTCATCAAATATGGAAACATTCTGCCCATTATTTCTTCAAATATTTTGTCTCCCTTCTCACCCACTCCCCCCTTCCCCCCATATATCTGGGACACAAATTACAAAAATATGAGGCCACTTTATGTTATCTCACAATTCACTGGTTCATTTTTCTGTTCATTTTTCTCTTTAATCTTTGTCTCTGTGATTCATTTTGGATGGTTTCAATTGCTAGATCTTCAAGTTCACTAATCTTTTTGTTTTGTTAATCCTATCTAGTATATTCTTTATCTCAGACATTGTATTGTTCATTTCTTGAAGTTCTTTTTGGGTCTTTTTTGTATGTTCCACATCTCTTTCTATATATATGCTTTCCTCTGCCCTCCTGAACATTGGGAGGATGTTCCTAACATCCTTGTCTGCTAATTATGTCATCTGTGTCATTTCTGAATCATGTCTCACTGGATCACTTTTTGTACTAATTATGAGAGGTTTTTTTCCCTGACTCTTTGCACATTTGGTAATCTTTAGATTTTATTTTTATTTTTTAAAGGCAGATTTCCACATGCAGAACCTCATTTGGATGTGCCTCGAGTCTTGAAGACTTGACTTCCCCATGTTCTTCTACAAATGAGCCTTAAGCACTTGTTTGGAGGTTTTAGTAGGGAGCACAGCTATTCATATTCCCCTGACTGAACAACAGTCCTCCTCTCTTGGGGAAGGTCTTCTCTTCCACTGAGCACACAGCTTTGGGAGGGACCCACAGGATGCAGCAGGCAGAGAGGAAGGGAACACCCACTTAGGTGGCTGGATCAGCCAAATCCACCCTGGCCATCAACGGGGTGTCAGGTGTCACAGCCAGATTGCCTTAACAGCCTGCATATTTGCTAATATCTGGGCATGATGGTGTATTAGTCAGCTTGGGCTACCATTAAAAAATACCACAAACTGGGTGGCTTAAACAACAGAAATTTATTTTCTTACAGTTCCAGAGGCTGGAAGTCCAAGATCAAGGTGTTGACAGGGTTGCTTCTCCTGAGGCCTCTCTCCTTGGCTTGCAGATGGCATCTTTTCCTTGTGTCCTGACATGGACTTTCTTCTGTGCACATGCACCCCTGGTGTCTCTATGTATGTCCAAATTTTCTCTCTTATAAGAACCCCAGTCATATTGGATTAGGGCCCACCCTAAAGTCCTCATTTTAATTTAATCACCTATTTAAAGGCCCTGTCTTCAAATACAGCCACATTCTGAGATACTGGGGGGTAGGGTTTCAACATATGAATTTAGTTGGAGGGGAGGCATGTTTCAGCAGATATGGCCTAGCCGAGTTGGCACATAAAATTAATCATCATAGCATCTTTTTGTGTACTTGTTTGCCATCCATATATCCTTTTTTGTGAAATATTTCTTAATGACTTTTACTCATTTTCTAACTGGATTTTTTTAATTCAGTTTTGAAAGTTCTTTGTATATTTTGGTTATGAGACTTTTGTTGGATATGTGGCTTGCAAATATTTTCTCCTACTCAATAACTTGTCTTTTCATCCTTTTAACAGAGTCTTTCACCAATCAAAAGTTTTTTATTTTGATGAGGTCTAATGGTGTAGACTGAATTGTGTCCCCCAAAAGATATGTTGAAGTCCTAACACCTCATACCTGTGAATATGACCTTATTTGGAAATAGGATCATTGCAGATAATAGTTAAGGTAAGAATGGGCCCTAAATATGATAACTGGTATCCTTTTAAGAAGAGAGAGACACAGAGATACGGAGATACACACAGGGGAGGACACCAAGTGAAGACAAAGGTGGAGATGAGAGTGATGTGTCTACACACCTAGGAATACCAAGGATTAATAGCAATCACCAGAAGCGAGGAAGCAGCCTTTCCTAGAACCTTCAGAGGAAGCGTTGTCCTGCTGACACCTTGATTTCAGATGTGAAGTCTGCAGAACAGTGAAAGAATAAATTTCTGTTGTTTTAAGCGATCTAGATTATGGTAATTTGCAATGGCAGCCCCACGAAATCAACACACCAATTAATCAGTTTTTCCCTTACTGGATCATGCTTCTTGGAGAAAAGTCTAAGAACTCTTTGCCTTTCTCTAGATCCTGAAGATTTTCTCATAGGATCTTTTTCTAAAAGTTTTATAGTTTTACGTTTTACATTTAAATTCATGATCCATTTTGAATGGATTTTTCTTTTTTTTTTTTGTCTTTTGTCTTTTTCCGTGTCCGGCAACGGATCGCAACTCTCAGTGTTTCCTCCGTACCGGACCGGG
>NW_007735729.1:47872-65293 GCF_000696425.1 Galeopterus variegatus | reverse complement strand
AACGGGATCGCAACCCTCGGCGTTGCTCCCGCACCTCGCTCAGCCAGTGAGCGGGAACCGGTCTGCATGTGGGATCCGAACCCTCGGGCGGGAGCGCGCACTATCCAGTGCGCCACCAGGCCGGCCCTGAATGGATTTTTCTATAACATGTGAAACTTGGGTAGAGATTTATTTTTGTGCTTCTGGATGTCCAGTCGCTCCAGCACCATCTGTTGAGGTTATCTTTCCTCTGCTGACTTGCTTTTTCCCAATGAATTGAGCATGTTTATGTGGGTCTATTTCCAGGTTCTCTATTGTGTTCTGTTGATCTATGTGTCTATCCCTCTACCAACACCACACAGTCTTGATTACTGTAGCTGTATTATAAGTCTTGAAATCAAGTGAACTGATTGCTCCTACCTTATTCCTTCTCAAAAGTGCTTCAATTATTCTAGTTCTTTTGTCTTTCCTTATAGCAGGGATCTTCAAAATGCTCACGGGAAGATTCATATTATCTTCGATCCAATTTTTCTACAAGCTTTTTGAAGCATTCATACAATTTATAATAATCTTGTCTATATCTCCAAATAATCTTGCTGGAATTTTTCCTTTTCTTTTTTCATGCTTTAATTAATACATTGTAATTTTAAATACTTACGGAATACAATCTGATGTTTTGATACATATATATAATAATCGGGTTAGGGTAGTTAATGTATCCATCACCTCATGCATTTATCATTTCTTTGTGGTGAAAACATTCAAGAGCCTCTCCTCTAGAGCCTCTCCTCTAGCTATTATCTAATATACAAAACTTAACTGTTAACCGTAGTCACCCTACTGGGCAATAGAACATCTGAACTTGTTTCTCCTATGTAATTGAGTTTTGTACCCATTGGCCAACCTCTCCTTGTTTTCCCTCCCCCTAACCTTCTCCCCAACTTGCTGGGCTTTTGATAGAAATTGCATTACACCTGTATATCAATTTGGGGAAAGTTGCCATTTTTACTATGTTGTCTTCCAATCCATCTATATGTTATGTATGTCTCTCCATTTATTTAAGTCTTTTTGTATTTCTTTTCTCAGCATTGTGCAGTTTTTAGCATACGAGGCCTTTTATGTGTTTTGTTAGATTTATACCTCAGTATTTTTTATCTTTTTTCTTTGATGGCTGGCTGGTAAGGGGATATGAACCAGTGACCTTGATGTTATTTTTTGAGTGATTTTAAATTTATTGTATCTTTAATTTTGATGTGTACAGGTTCATTGCTAGTACAGTAGTCCTCCCTTATTTGAGGTTTCATTTTCCACAATTTCAATTACCTGGTCTACCGTGGTCCAAAAATAGTAAATGGAAAATTTCAGAAAAAAACAATTCATGGGGCCAGCCTGTGGCTCACTCAGGAGAGTGGGGTGATGGTAGCACCAAGGCCATGGGTTTGGATCCCATATAGGGATGGCTGGTTAGGTCGGAACTGCCATATGATCTACCAATACTTCTGCTGGGTATATACCCAAAGGAATGGAAATCATCATGTTGAAGAGATACCAGCACCTCCATGTTTACCGCAGCTCTATTTAGAATAGCCAAGAGTTGGAACCAACGTAAATGTCCATTGTTGATGACTGGATAAGGAAAATGTGGTCTATATACACAAGGAGTACTACACTGACATGAAAAAGAATGAAATCTGCCATTCTCACAACATGGATGAACTTAGAGAAAAACATGTTAAGTGAAATAAGCCAGGCACAGAAAGAGAAATAGTGCATGTCCTCATTCATAAGTGGGAACAAGAAAATAAACAAATATTTTTTTTTTTTTTTTAAAAAGAAAGAAACAATTCATAAATTTTAAACTGTATGCCATTCTGGGTAATGTGATGAAATCTCCAGCTATCTGCTTCATCCTGCCTGGGGCATGAATCATCCCTTTGTTCGGTGTTTCTGTACTATAATACAGTTTTCAGATTGACTGTCATGGTATCACAGTGCTTGTGTTCAAGGAACCCTTATTTTACTTCATAATGGCTCCAAAATGTAAGAGTAGTGATACTGCATATTATAATTGTTCTATTTTATTATTAGTTAGTGTTACTCTCTTACTGTGCCTAATTTACAACTTCAGCTTTATCATAGGTATGTATGTATAGGAAAAAACAGTATATATAGGGTTGAGTACTATCAGTAGTTTCAAGCATCCACTGGGGGTCTTGAAACATATCCCCTTGTATTAGTCCATTTCTGTTGCTTATAACAGAATACCTGCAACCTGGGTAATTTGTCAAGAAACAGCATTTTTTGCTTACAGTTTCATAGGCTGGGAAGCCCAAAATTCCAGGAAGCCCGAAGTCTATGGAACACATCTGGTGAGGGCCTTGTTCTTGTTAGTAGTGACTCTACAGTGATGCAAGGTATCACATGGCAAAATGGCTGAGCAACTGGGAGAGAGTTCCTCACATGCCGTCCTTTTAAAGCCATCAGAACCATGCCCATTTCTCCATGAGTGGATCAATTCATTCATGAGGGTACTGTTCTTACCTCTTTAAGGCCCCACCTTTCAATTGCCATAGTAGGATTTCTCACCCTCTTAACATTGTCACAGTGGGGATTAAGTTTCTAATACATGAATCTTTGGAAGACACATTCAACCCATGTCACCTTGATAAACCAGAAATCTGCTCTGACTGAGGTCAGCTACATTCCTAGTAGCCTTGGATAATGTGGAATGGGGCAACAGCCACATCCACACATTCTGGAACAGTTAGCACAAAACTATTGTAATCTTACCAGTACCTAGGAATGCTGAAAACTTACCTTGTGACCCTTACTCATATATCTGTAAGTAAAATATGACTAAAGACCAGTCACTCGCCTATGGTAATGCTATGCAGCCAACAGAAACACCGATGTGCTGATTGATGGGCTGTCCCCTTCTCTCCTCTTTGTTCCTCACATTTATGTGATTTTAAAAATGCTAAAATTCTGCTCACCCTTTGGAAAGCCTTTCCTAAGGCAACTTGGTGCTTTCCTAGGCTGCAGTCACACATATTCAGCTCAAGTAAATTCTAGTATTTTATCAGGGCCTCAGATTATTTTCACAGGTCTGCACTCCCACCAATAAGTGGGTCTACTCTACAGGCTTAAAGTAATGATGACTTCCTTAGGATAGATATATTGGGTTTTTTAATTGTATGAAATTTAATGGCAACATACTATTCCCAAAATGGAAGGAAAGGCTAGAGAACCAGACTTAGAAAGGTTGAGGAGCCAGGGAAGACTTGAGGGACCTGGGACGGGAAGAGATGGGCAGTGTCCTCCGGGTGAGTTCACTCCGCCGCCGTTGTTGGTCTCTAGCTCTGCTCAAGATCTCAGCTCCAGTGCCAGTGGGTATCTGTCCTCCCGGAGCAGCAAATCTCAGCTATGCCTGCACGCTGGAATCACCTGGGGAGTTTAAAAAACAAACAAGAAAACCCGTGAATTCCCCAGTCTTACTCCAGAAATTCTGACGCATAGTAATTGGCCTGGGGTCCCTCTGGGCCTCGGTCTTTTCCGGAGTCTCCTGGCGCTGCCACAGTGCAGCAGGGAGAGCGCCCTCCGCGGGGCTGAGGGTCCGCCCCACCTGCACGGCCTCTGCAGCAGGCGCCCTGGGGGCTGTTCCTGGCCAGCGCTGGGGAAGCAGAATTAAAAACAAAATCTCCTCCCAACCCAGAAAATCTCTCCACAAAGGCAGAAGAGAGAGAAAGCAGTTTTGTTATTGAATAAGCGTTAAACAGAGTGTGATGTGCAACACAGGCAATCTGCTAACGGGATTGCAAAGACTGGAAGACATTTCCCTCTTTTGTACAGCCAGGTGGCCACAACCCACCCCAGCAGGCGGGCCGGCAATCTGGAGTCAGGTGACAAGTCTTAGGCCCTTCTCCTCCCAGGAAATTTGATGATCGCATTTCAAGGAGAAGTCTCCAGGGTCCTTGAGGAAACATTCCCGGAGTTGTGAGGCCGGCGAGAGGCTCACTCAGCCCTCGAGGAGATTTGTGCACCTTGACACTGGCTGCTCTGAAAAGCTGAAAAGCCATCTTTGCATTGTTCCCCGGTCGGCTCCGCGGTCGCCGCCGCCGCGCCCCTCCCGCGTCGCCAGAATTCCCGGACTCTGGCCGTTTCCTCCGCGCGTTGCGTCGGGTCGCCGGCGAGCCCCACCGTGTCAGCCGCGGCCGCGACACCAGCTCCCAGGTCACCACCAAGGACTGAGGGAGAAGAAGCAAGTTATGGAGGAGGCGGAGAAAGGAAGAGATGGCCCTGCTGACGAGGACCATGGGAGCAGGAGGCTGACAGGGAGGGAGACGGGGAAGAGGAGGAAGGTGGCGGGCAAGGCGAGGCTCAGGGGGCTGCGGGCACGCGGGCAGCTGGAGACCGACGACGGTGACTAGTCAAAGCTGAAAAGAGGGGGCCGCCGCGACCTGTCCCCCAGTCCGCCTGCGGTGGAGCGACCCGCCCGGCGCCCACCGCCCAGCGCACAGCGCCCACCGACCACCGCTCACTGCGCAGCGCCCACCGCCCACTGCGCAGCGTCCACCGCGCAGCGCCCACCGACCACCGCCCACCGCGCAGCGCCCACCGCCCACCCCCCACCGACCACCGCCCACCGCGCAGCGTCCACCGCCCACCGTCCACCGCGCAACGCCCACTGCCCACCGCCCACCGCCTGCAACCCAAGCACAGGGAAGAAGACAGAACCCAGACTGCCAAGGCCCTGCTTTTTCTCTTAGAAGTACTTTAAAAAGGAAAATTTGTTTGTACAGTTTATTTGCATTTTATATTTTTGTGCCTGTGAGGGGTCAGCCATTTTTAATGGTCTCCGATGACCGAACCAGCCTTGGGCGCGTTCTCTGACTTTACTTGTGGTGTGACCATGTTCGTTATAATCTCAAAGGAGAAAAAAAAACTTTGTGAAAAAAGCACAAACAACAAAAATCTTATTGCAAGCATTCCAGTAATTTTCTCGTGTGTATGTACTTAGGCATACTGTAAGTAGTTGGTTTGTATGAGATGGCTAAAAAGGCTAAAAATAAAAGGTTTCTTTTTTCCTTTGTCTATGAAGTTGCTGTTTATTTATTTATTTGTTTTGGCCTGTTTGATGTATGTGCGGAAACAATGTTGTCCAATGATAAAGCCGGAATTTTAATTTGTTGAGTTGTCCTAAAAAAAAAAAAAAAAAAAAAGAATTATACACATTTAAATGGGACAGAGAAAGAAATTCTGAAAGAAAAGGTTGTGGGGGTCTCTTCCCTTATTTTTCTAAGGGACAATTAAACCTCCTAGTTTTCATATGCATGTGTTGGAGTCAGAACTCTTCCTGTGCCTGTCACTAGAGCTGCTGTGTGGATTTCTGCCCTGTCCTGGACACAGGCCCACTGCCCAGCTTTCACAGAGATATCCTGCACACCAGAGACACCAGCAAAGGGCCACATCGGGAATTCTCCATGCATTCTTGACTAAATCTCCTGGTTGACATGCTAGTAGAAAGCAAAGGGCATTCCTGTCCTCAGAGGACAAACTCAGTCGCTGTCCCAGAGTTCAACACAGCAGCAGCAGGAGCCAAAGCTCTTGCTGTGGCCCAGCATTGGGCTCAAGGCACCAGCATCCTGTTGGTGGCCTTTAGGACTGAGGTGAAGCTTCTGGGTGAAGGATTGTAGAATGCCAGCTGCCTGACCTCAAGCAACAGTTTTTTTTAGGGAGAAAGAGAATTTTTAAAAAAAGTTTTTCTCTTTCCAAGTTGAAGTGACTAGGAAGAGTATTTGCAATGGCTTATGGTTGTATTTCATGCTGTTCTTATCTCCCCAGCTGCTTTGAGCACTCTCCTTGCCACGCAAGCCTTGCTAAGTGGCAAAGAAAAGGCACCAGTGAGGGTTTCCACACTAAGCTTTGATAAGGGCTAACATGATTTTCTTTCCTGTAAAAAAAGAAGTTAATTCAAAAGAAACCCTCCAAGAAAACCTCCCCATGAAAGGTCCTGTTACCGACAGGCCAGGCTTGGCTTGCCCTCTGACATTAAACAAATGACCTGAAAGTCCAAAAGTTGATGCAAGGATTGGAAGGTTTATTCGGATTACCGGTGCTCAACTAAATGTCTAACCAAGCAAACAAAGAGAAAAGAGAAGCACTGGGGTCCAGATTAGCCTAATCATAATCGGCGGGGCCAACCTATTCCATTAACAGTAATTGATAAAAGCAGTTCTCCCCAGTGTTTCCAGCACAAAGAAGAAAAGTATCGACTAGATTTAAATCAGAAAAACAAAGCATAGCCAGGAGCCCTCCAGGGTGCACCTATACAAAACAGAACCGGGCTCAGAAAATCAGAAAAAGGTAAAAAAAAAAAAAATTAAAAAACAAACAAACAAATAAAAATTTTTTAAAAATTGAGGTAAAGCCATAGAATAGAATACTACAGAGCAATCAAAAATGAATGAACTGCCGTTACATGCACAATATGACATAATGTTTTGTCTGAATATAATCTTGTCTGAACAAGAGCCATACAAAAGTGCATTCTGCACAATTACGTTTATATAAATCCCCAAAACAGGCAAAATTAAGCAATGATGGTTTGTGTCAGAATAGGGGTTGCTTTGGGAGAGCAAATATCAACTGGGAAGGGGCATGAGGGAGTCTTCTGGGGTATGAAAATGTTCTATATACTATTCTGATGGTAGTTCCATGGGTGTATACATATTTAAACATTTATTCAACTCTTCTTGAGATGTGTGCACTTTTTGCACTTAATATTTGTCTGTTACATATCAATAAAAATGTTTAAAATGTTTTTAAAAAAAGAATAAAATACTGCCATTCACAACAACATGGATGGACTTAGAAAAAAATTATGTTAAGTGAAATAAATCAGGCAGAGAAAGAGAAATACCACATGTTCTCACTTATTTGTGGGAGCTATAAGTAAATAAATAAATAAATATGCAAACCAATGTGTGTGGGGGGTGGTGCAGAGAAGAAGACACAACAATCACCACAATTTCTTGAACTCATTAAGACAAGAGAACAGATATGATGTTGATTGGGGGGGGGGAGTTGGAAGGGAACAGGAATTGGTAAAGGGGCATGAAAATCAACTATGTTTTATAAGA
This sequence comes from Galeopterus variegatus, assembly GCF_000696425.1. NCBI lineage: Eukaryota > Metazoa > Chordata > Mammalia > Dermoptera > Cynocephalidae > Galeopterus > Galeopterus variegatus. The sequence goes on along the minus strand of NW_007735729.1, from coordinate 58,175 downwards.
AAGAAAGAAAGAAAAGAAAGAAAGCATTGCCTTGTCAGAATTTAGGCCAGGGACTCCAGGAGAGATCTACCAGCAGCAGAGACATGGGAGCAAAATAGTCCCAGTGGCCACTTGACTCTTGCAGCTGGAGTCCTCTCTGGTGACCAAATCTTTCCAATTTTTGCCAGTGATTAAATCAGGCTCTCGGATTCTGAAGTCATAGAAATGAACAATGTACCCAACAGTAAAGCAAGCAATGCTTTATTAAAAGAGGAGATAGACTTATGCATAAGGGGGTAACACAGTAAAGCTAGCCCCCCAGGGGGAGCTGTTCAGGGTCTTATATAGGGAAAGGAGTTAAGGGGTACAGGCCAGCGTCACTGGAGGTGGTCCGTTCTGTTCTTCACGGCTGCGTCATGGGCGCATGCTCAGTAGGTCCAAGATGGCAGTAGTGTTCATCACTGTCACCCCAGGAGGGTCATCGTAGCAGGTGGGAATTCCTAAAGGGGTCTTAAGGTTAATCTGTAACTTTTATTATTATGGTAAAACAAGCCTTGGGGAGGGTTTTGCAACGTAGTAAATATCTGTTTCTTCCCTTATCTCAGTCTGTTTTGTCAGGGCAGCCCATGGTGTAATCATTTGCCCTTGGGGTCTCATGACTGAGGAGTGGAGAGGTAACAACGTGTCCTCTGCAGGGAAAACGGAGTCAGTTTGGTTCACAGGCCTAGCCTGTTTCAGTCCTCCTATCCTCAAGAAAAATCTCTTCACACAAATGGAGGGCCACCAACTTTCATTTTATAAACACTTTTTCTTCTCCCACTCACCCATACAGTAAGCACCAGACCTGGTTCTCAGAAGCTCAGAGAAATTTTGAACAACCTACACAGTGGTAAGAGATATAGGGAAAAATAAATTTTTTCTTCCCCATCACTAGGTCTACGTTTCAGGCCGCTGTAACAAAGGCAGATTAACAAGAGAAATTAACAAATTTATTTCATATAAGTTTAATGTCACACAGGAGCCTTCAGAAATGAAGACTCAAAGAAACAGGGAAACGTGTGTATTTTTATGCTAAGTATGATAAAGAAGTGGGTAGTCATGCAGAAGTATGATTAGATGGGTGGGGGGTATGACCTAATGGTAATAAACTGGGGGGCTTAGCAAGGCCTGTTTGTTCAGATTCTTCTCTGTGTCCCTGTGTCTTCACGGGTTTGGACATCCCTTCTTCTGGATATAGGGAGGGCACCTCTGGAATGAAGGTTTTATGATAACTTCAGAAGAGAAGGGTACAGGGAAGGTGAGAGAGACCTTTCTGCCTCTGCTGTTTTCTCAAATGCCAAGGTGTCATATTTTAGGGTAGCATGTCCTGAACCCCATCAGAGACCTAAAGGAATATATTCAACATGTTCCTTTTATAACCTCATCTCTTTGGGTCTGGATAATCAATGACCAGAAAGGTCCTATGTGCTTATGGTGGATTGCCCAGACGGTGACTCTGTCTGCGAGGAGTGGTGTTGACACAGGACTCAGAGTCTTCTCAGTGCGGATGCCTGAGCCAGGTGAGATGACAACGAAACAGAAACTTCTCTGTGAGGTGATGGACAGCAAGAGGATGGCTCTGACATACCCCGAGGGGACCATGCAAAAGACAATGCTTCTAAATATGATTTGCAATATCGCTTCCTTTTCTTCTTAAGTTTTTCTTGAAAACACTGATTTCTCCTCTTCTATTTTATCCAGGGAACTGCATGTAGAGGCAGTGCTTCCCGTCAGTGCATGTTTATTTCACCATCCTGTAACTTTCAAATAAATGTAATATTTCTTTTTTTTTTTTTTTCCTTTTTGTCTTTTTTCGTGTCCGGCAACGGATCGCAACCCTCAGTGTTGCGCCCGTACCGGCCTGGGACCGGCAACGGGATTGCAACCCTCCGTGTTGCACCCGCACCTCGCTCAGCCAGTGAGCGGGAACCGGTCTGTATGTGGGATCCGAACCCTCGGCGGGAGCGCCACTGCACTCACAAGCGGCGCACTGTAGCAGTGCGCCACCGGGCCGGCCCCAAATAAATGTAATATTTCTGACACAAATTCATCTTGTCACAATCAGTTCACTAGTTATTTTTTATGCTATTTGAATAGTTTATTATAGAGAAGCAATTTCATTAGAACTTTTAGCAGATCAAAGTTATCTTTCTACATCTACAGTGAATTTTTTTTTTTAAAAGCTTTATTTTTAGAGGAGTTTTAGGTTTACAGCAAAATTGAGCAGAAAGTTTCCTCCATGTTTTTTCTTTGCTTGACAGCTAGTTTCTTTTTGGTGCTGAATAATAGTCCACTTTTTAGAACATCAGCTAGTTTTACATCTAAAATTACTACATAAAACAAAATAAAAGAAAAACAAAACAAAACTGAAAATAAATAAATAAATAAAATTACTATACAAAACATTCCTTTCATTAGACCTTAGGGTAAAATGTATGAGGAACCAGAGCTGGTAAGCACCGTTGGGGAGGAGGACACTGTTTTACTGGGTTTTTTTGTCCTATTTCTTGAGGTGTTCAGAACCCAGGGTAGAGGAGGAATGCAATTTATCATTGCCCTTTAGAGATACATTAAGTGATATTCCTAATATTATTAACCTAATTACAGACTGGCTCACCATCCTTGTGTTTTTTTGTTTTTAATAAAATAAATTTCCACTGTGATTTTTTTCAAAGCTCTGTTTTTTTTCTCTCTGCACCCTTCCTTGTAGATTATGTTTATGTGATATTTTCTTTTCCCATGGTTTTCTGTCTGGGGCTAAATAAAGCATGTTGTTTCTTTCAGTGAGACTGAAATTTCCTTATCCATATATAATAAATAAAGGAGTATACACACCCCAAAGTTCATAAGTTTCTTTGAGTACAAATTATTGCTAAATTCTTTTCAGAGCTAAATAATAAGCTGACATTTATAGAGTGCTTACTGTGTGCTGGTTAATGTGCTAAGTATTTTACATGTACCAACTCGTTTTATTTTTGCAAGTCTTATGAGGTACATATAATTATTATGTCTATTTTTTATTTTTTTATTTAAAAAATAATTTTTTTTAAGATGACCGGTAAGGGGATCTTAACCCTTGACTTGGTGTTGTCAGCACCATGCTCACCCAGTGAGACAATTGGCCATCCCTATATGGGATCCGAATCTGTGGCCTTGGTGTTATCAGCACCACAGTCTCCCGAGTGAGCCACAGGCTGGCCCTATTTTTAAAATTTTAATTAATTAACTTTTATTATTAGCATATTCATTATTACAAATTATGATTTTTCTTTATGCCCTTTACCTGACCTGTTATTCTGTCTATTTAATAATGAGTAAACTGAGGCTTAGAGAGATTAAGAAACTTGTCCAAGGCGCAACAGCTGGAAATCACAGAGACAGAACTTTAAACTCTCTCCTATACTGCTGGGATATAAATCCTAGAGCATCGTTATTGTCCTTAACCTGGGGCAGTGTATTTGGCCACTGCTGTCAATTGATTGAATTGTTTCCCTCAAATTTCATATATTAGAAATGTAATTCCCACTGTAACTGTTGAGGGTGACAAATCCTATTATGGTAATTGAAAGGTGGGGCCTTGAAGTGGTGCTTAGATTGTAGGACCGTGCTGTAGTGAATGGATTAATAATGGTGGTCAGTGGTGTGGCTCTGAAGGCCTTAAAAGTAGAGCATGTTAGAGTTTCCCTCTCTCTGTGCTCTGCCATTTCCAGCCATGTGAGAACCCCACCACCAAAGCCACCACCAAAGAAGACCCTTACCAGATGTATTCCCTGGACTTTGGACTTCCCAGCCTGTGAAACTGTAAGCAATAAATTAAGTTTTCTCACAAATTACCCAGTTCTAAATATTTTGCTATGAGCAAGAGAAATGGGCTAATACAGCTACCATTCAGAATTTGGTATTATTATTATTTTTTATTTTATTTTATTTTACTTTTTTTCCTTTTTGTCTTTTTTCACGACCAGCAACAGGATCGCAACCCTCGGTGTCGCGCCCACACCGCGCTCAACCAGTGAGCTGACCGGTCTCTATATGGGATCTGAACCCTTGGTGGGAGCGCCACCGCGCTCCCAAGCACCGCACTCTACCGAGTGCACCACCGGACTGGCCCAGAATTTGGTATTATTAACAGCTAATAATATTGCTATATTCTGAATGTTAGCATTCTCCCCCAAATTTATACATTGAAGTCCTAACCCCCAAGGTAATGGTATCAGGAGGTAGGGCTGTTGGGAGGTGATCAGGTCATGATTGCCCTTATAAAAGAGACCCAAGGGAGTCATTTTTAGTGAGAATCCCTTTACTTTTGATATGCAAACAAGTTCCTCATCCTTCACCTTTGATGGGGTGATAACTTCTACGTTCTTGGCCTGCATTTAGCAAGAATCCTATTAGACCTGTTTAGCAAGAATTCCCCTACTGTTGATGTCTCCTCTTAGTAATTTTCCATCCACCACCTCTACCACCTGCTCCTTGGCTATAAATCCCCACCTGTCTCTGCTGTATTTGGTTTTGAGCCTGGTCTCTCTCTCTTATTACAAAAGCCTTGAATAAAGTCTTCCTTATCATTTTAACAAGTGTAAGAATATTTTTTCTTTGACATGGTTGAGAAGGAAATAGAGAAGTAGCCTGGTTGTTGTTTCTTATTCTGGTGCTTGTTTCTTATTCTGTTGGTGGTGGTGGTGGTTGTATGGCAGCTGGCTGGGATAGGGATCCAGAACATTGGCCTTGGTTCTTATTCTGTTTTTACAAGTGACTGGATGATGGCCAGTGTGACACTGCGAAGAGAACTGTCAATTTTTTTATTTGGTAAATGACAGAGTGAACAGTGGTTTTAAATTCTTGTCTCTTTTTACTCCCCGACCACAGAAGAACAAGTGCAGGAAAGACTATGCTTAGGAGAGCAGATGTGGTCATTTCCAGGGGGATTGGTAAGAAAATGCCAAGTCAAGAATGAATGTAAGTGTTTACGAATATACAAGGAACTCAAACAACTCAACAGCAAACAATGACAAAACCAAATAATTCGATTTAAAAATAGGCAAATGAGCTGAATAGACATTTCTCAAAAGAAGACATACAAATGGCCAACAGATATATGAAAAAATGCTCAACATCACTAGTCATCAGGGAAATGCAAATCAAAACCACAATGAGATATCACTTCACCCCAGCTAGAATGGCTATTATCAAAAAGACAAAAAACAACAAATGCTGGCGAGGGTGCACATAAAAGGGAACTCTTTATACACTATTGGTGGGGATGTAAATTAGTAGATCTATGATGGAAAACAGCACAAAGATGCCTCAAAAAACTAAAAATAGAATAACCATATGTTCTAACCATCCCACTACTGGGTATATATCCAAAAGAAAGAAAACCAGTATATCAAAGAGATACATGATGGAAAACAGCACAAAGATGCCTCAAAAAACTAAAAATAGAATAACCATATGTTCTAATCATCCCACTACTGGGTATATATCCAAAAGAAAGAAAACCAGTATATCAAAGAGATATTTGTGCTCCCATGTTTACTGCAGCACTAGTCACCTAAAATATAGAATCGACCTAAGTGTCCATGAACAAGATATGGAATCAAAGAAAGTGTCCATTAACAGATGAATAAATAAAGAAAATGTGGTTTTATATACACCATGGAATACTATTCAGACATAGAAAAGAATGAAATCCTGTCATTTGAGGCAACAGGTGAGCTTCAGGGCATTATGTTAAGTGAAATATACCAGGAACAGAAAGGGAAATACCACATGTTCTCACTCATATGTGGAAGCTAAGAAAGTTAATGGCATAGAAGTACAGAGGCTGCGAAGGGGAGACGAAAGGGGAGAAGAAGGAGGAGGATAGTGACACGTTGGTTAATGGACACAAAATTACAGCTAGATAGCTAGTGTTCTACAGCACTGTAGGGTGACTATAATTAATAATAATTTATCATATGTTTTCAATTAGCTGGAAGAGAGGATTTTGAATGTTCCCAACACAAAGAAACAATAAAGTTGTGAGGTGAGGTGATGGAAAAAAGTTTACGGGAAAAATAATCAGAAAAGTAGAGCCTAGTTAGGGGGTGTGTGGGTGGGATGGCAGCAGGAAACTGGAAAGGGTACAAGGAAACTATCTTGGGTGTTGGGAATGTTTCACATATTGATAGTGATGTCAGCTACATGGATGAATGCATTTGTCAGAACTCGAACTAAACTGTTAAGAGCTGAGCATTTTGCTATGTGTAAATTATATCTCAGTACAAAATGTTAGATAATGACATTCTGGAAAGGCAAAACTGTGGAAACAATAAAAAGATCGGTGGTTTCCAAAAGTCAGGGGGGAGGGAGGCATGAATAGGTGGAGCACAGAGGATTCTTATCAAGAAATAGGGCAGTGAACCTGATACTGGAGGAGAGGGTCTGGGGAGGCCCAACGACCAGCCGCAACCCACCCCCATCCTCTTACCAGGTTCTTGGCTCCACCACAGGAAAGAAGGTAAGGGCAGAGTCACAGTAGACAGTGAGAACAGATTTAATTTAACAAATAGGAGATACAGATTTCACAGAGAAAGAGTGACCTAGTTCTGGAGATTGAGCAGGGCCCACACCAAATTTAAAACAAAAGTAAGAAATACTAACTTAAAGTTTTGTTTGCAGAGCCAGCTGACTCAAGAGAGTGAGCAGTCACTTGCTAAAAGTAAGTTTGATACTAAGAAAAAGAAATACACACTCCATAGACAGAGTGTGGGCTTGCCCCCAGAAAGAGTGAACCACAACCCCACCTCCTACTGGGATTCCACTTTTACAGTTTTGCTATCTAATATATATTCACGCGATTTAATGAATATTCAACTAAGGGGGTGGTTCCCTGTTATGTAACATAGTCTTCCACATGCTCAGTTGGTCTCCTTTTAGGGCATGTTCATTGGTCACATGCACTGAACATATTCAAGAATATTCTGTGCTCTTAAGAACCTTTAGTGGAAGTTCATTCAAAGGATAAACTCCCTTCCACTGGGCATGCTGGGTCACTGGGGTCTATAAGCCTGTATAAATTCCTTTTACTGAGCATGCTCAGCTACTGGATTTGCATAAGTCTGCCCCTTGTGGTCTCCCTCTCCCCATGATGGTGCCAAAAATAAGTCCAACAAGCAAAAGTAACTCTCCATCTAGGGGAGGACCTAGAAGAGGCACTTGAGATCTTGGGGAGTGGCTTGGAGCCCAGAGGTGTGTTCTGAAACCTGAATCCAGGGAAACTGAGCACCTCCTATCTCAAAACAACTCTGTATGACATATCATTATAAGAGCACATTTTCCAAACCCATAGTGTTGGAGTGAGCAGCACTGAAGCCATGTTGGAACCTAAAACGGCATGGTCCTAAAAAAAAATTTTATTTTTTAAAAACTATTTTTCTTGGCATGCGTATCGGTGTTGGAGTGAGCAGCACTGAAGCCATGTTGGAACCTAAAACGGCATGGTCCTAAAAAAAATTTTTATTTTTTAAAAACTATTTTTCTTGGCATGCGTATCATGCAATCCCTCTTTTCCCACGGTTATTTGATATTCTGAATCTTGGTTATGGGGCAAAATGACATTAATTACATAAACGTAAAGTTTCCTGGCCAGTCTGAAGCTGCAGACTTGCAACAAGACATACCATCCAGCAGGACCCTGAGATAAGGATGGCAGCAGAAACCAGACGGAGTCTTGGCAAGACCTTGTACCTGGCTCCTTGCACAGAGCCCCCGTGACTCATGTCACCCCAACCCTCCTGCTTTTCATTTCCTGCGTTCCGTTCTCTCGGCTCCCTCTTTAAGAACCCTTTCGTGAATCTGAGTCTTTGAGATGGCTTTCATCTGGCCGTTCTCCCTCAGGTTTACCGGAGAGATGGGTTAGTCCAACATCTCTCCTCGGGTCATCGGTATTCCTGAATAAAAGCTGACTTCCATTTTCACCGACATTTGACTTCTGAGTAGTTTGTTTTTGAAAAGGAGCAGGCAGCTGGACCTGTGTGCCTGGTAACAATAGAATGTACATCAGTAAGAGTGAACTCGAATGTAAACTATGGATGCTGGATAACGATGTGTCGATGTAGGTCCATCAATTTTGACAAATATACCACTCTGTTGGGGGATGTTGATAGTGGGGGAGGCTGTGTGTGGGGGGGGTGGGAGGTGTATGGGAATTCTCTGTACCTTTTGCTCAATTTTGCTGTGAACCTAAAACTGCTCTGAAAAATAAGGTCTAATAAAAAAATCAAATGTTTACTTCCTCATTCTCAGAGTTAAGGGAGAACTGCCGTGCCTGTCAATCAGTCTCTGGTGTTGGGAAAGAGGGAAGGGAAGCCCCAAAGCATGGTGAAGGCCTCGGGGTGGGGGCATCTGCACAACATGTCCCTGAGGTTAAGTAGCACACACGTGGATGCTGCAAGATCTTCCATCCATCTCAGCTAATTTTTACATTTAAAACTGTGTACATTCAGAAGATTTCTCCATCTGCTCACTCTTTAATTATTTTTAAACAACTCTGTGGCAAAGAGAAAGGGAAGGAGGAAATAAGCTAGAATGATTCATGAGCAAACACAAGTCAAGTAAGAACATGTCAATATTACTTGTATAATCCACCATCAAAAATGTCGCTCGGTAATGGAAATAAATCAATTAAGCAAAGCAAATATGGACACTTAGTTTTCACCCTCCTCAAGGTACAGAGACAAAATGCTTGCCATGAAAGAACATTGATCCTCTGTATAAGCAAATGGAAATTCTACAGGCCCAAGAACATCCTTTTCTAGAAAGTTTCTCAGCACCTGTTTGACTTGCTGAACCTCGTTTACCTGCTATGAATGGTTTAGTCACTTTTAAAAAATGAAAGAGCTTTTGATGCACACTGCTGATGTTTTAAAGGGAAGGCACTGACTCAGTTTTTGAGAGTCTATATGGAAACAATATATGATCTCTATAGGTGAAAAAATTCAGTAAGAGTTCAGAGGAAAATATCTTTCTAAATATCAAATACAATCTATAGGGGAAAAATGAATCTAGGTGTTCATCTAACATAGTTTGTATTATTGTTTTAAAAAGTTCTATACGAAATCCAGAATAGAAAATGTATAAAATTTGACATTAACATTTTAGTTCATCTTAGTTGAATGTGATTTCTTCTTGACCTAGAGGTTGGAGAAAAGGGCCCCACTGTCAAGGAAAAAGGAGAGAAAGGAGGTTGTGGTAGATGTGGGCGGGGCAGTGGCCTTTAAAACCACAATCTTTATTAGGTAAAGACAGTTAAAACTATAAATACTAGATCAGTTACAAATAAAACAAAATAGGCTGTCCAGTTAGCTTGGCTGGTCAGAACATGGTGCCGATAACACCAAAGTCCAGGGTTTGATCTCTGTACTGGCCAGCTGCTAAAAAAAAAATAAAATAAAATAAACCAAAAAATACAAATAAGACAAATATACTTAAGCATCGAGATTTTTATTTTTTTATGGGTGATAGTGAAATTGTATAGTTATTTGGGAAAAGTATCAAGGTTGTTCATTTTTCTTCTGTATATTAAGAGCTTGCCAGGTATGGATTTAAATCCCCAAATAGTTGGTAAATTAGTGATACGTATTTAGCTTTTTCAGCCCCGTGTTTCTGACCTCAAAAATGAAAGAGGACAGGTAGCTTGAACATTAGTTCTACGCTTTCATGACCTGTGTGATTTATACTTTAACAGGACGAGGATGGCTACGAATTCTTTTGTCCCCAGTGTCTGTGGAATAAATGATTTTATTGGCTACCAAGAAGAAAGGGAAACACTTGTCCAGTCTTCATGAAGCGTATGCTCCATCGCAGGAGTGGACTGTGAGGGGTTAACCCTCTCTCCCCAGAGCTGTAACGAGCAGGGGGTGATTTGTCACCTGCTCCCTGGCACTAATGCCCACAGGTCGATTGGCTTCAGGCAGTTTACTTCCCAAGAGGCTGCAACACATAAGTCGACAGTGGAGGCTTTGTCTTATTACCTCATCCGCTGAGCTTCACCCACACACCGTCCTCCTTAGGCAGGACTGATGGAAGGTCCCTGAGGTTGTTAGTCCTTCGTGCTCCTCCCTGGGGAGGTCTTCTGTTTTCTTTTGTTAGGTCTTCAGAGCAGCAAGGGCTTTCCTGGTGCTGTTCTCAGTTTAACATAAGTGATGGCAATCCTGAGTCGATTTCAGTCATTCAACACGTCTTGTTTTTTTTTTTTTTTTTGTCTTTTTCCGTGTCCGGCAACGGATCGCAACCCTCAGTG
>NW_007735729.1:44367-47072 GCF_000696425.1 Galeopterus variegatus | reverse complement strand
ATCTTTTTCTGCATGAGAAAACAACCGGACCGGGGACCGGCAACGGGATTGCAACCCTCGGTGTTGCTCCCGCGCCTCGCTCAGCCAGTGAGCGGGAACCGGTCTGTATGTGGGATCCGAACCCTCGGGCGGGCCGCGCTTCCCAAGCGGCGCACTATAGCAGTGCACCACCAGGCCGGCCCTATACATGTCTTTTTGAAGAGGCTGCTCTGCAAGCATTCTGCTGGGTGCCGCCGGGAACAGAAAACAGAAAAATGGCACAGCAAGAATATATCAGTTAGGGGTTGCATTTGGCTGCGTATAACAGCAAACCCAGAATAACAGTGGCTCAGACTCTAAAGGGTTCATGAGAAAGCACGCACGGGGACGCTGGTGAGGACTCGCAGCTGGACCACGGGGGAGGCCTCTGTGCTGCCCGCCCACCTTCCCACCGGGCCCACGACAGCTGCTGGGGCTTCGGCTACTGCCTGTTCCACTGCAGACTGGAGGACGTGGGAAGCACAGAAGAGACGTCAGAGACACGGGTTCTTGGATTTCCCGAGGGAGGGATCCCGTCGAGAACTCGCAATAATTTCAAGCTCACACGGCAGCGTCACACTCACACACAGTTTATTGCAAAGTGTAAGTACGGGCAGGAATGTGTCTGAGCGTCCCCACGAGTGAAGAGTGCAGTGGTTTTTCAGGGAGGAGGCTTATATCTTGATTTCTATGAGAGGGAGGGTCTCTAACTTAATTAGGGGAGGAATATACAAGTCAAAGGGGGAGGAAAAGGGGGTTTGCTGCTTTTCGCAAGTGCAAGCTCTTTTTGCTTCCTTGCATGCGCAGTGAGGGGCTCTGTAGGAAAAGCTCAGGTGCGGTCAGTTTTCCCTTAAGTTTGCCCTTTTGGGCCTAGCGCCACTTGTGGAAAATCTACTCTTGGTCATTTGCACCTAGGATCCTTTTTAGTGCGCATATGTTGTGGTCTTCGCGGTTTTGTTTCCTGTGCAGGAAACAGCACGGTTCTGAACAAGGGCAAGCTGATTGACAGTGTGGTTAAGCTGATGTTAACGGGTGTGAGCTCATTATAGGTTCATTAACTGCAAAATGAGGAGGTGGCTAATGTTTGTTCGGCCTGAATATTCATGGGCACCCTCCCTGGGCCGGGTCCCTGTTTTTGTTTTTTTTTTTTTGTTTGTTTGTTTTTTTTTAGTTTTTGCTTTTTCATTTTTAATGAAAAGAAACAGGTAACTTTGCAAAAATCCAATATCCCTTTGATCCAGTATCCTGGATTTTTCTGCTATCAGGTGGACATGCTCTAAACAATAAGGACGCATTTCTGAGCCCTGTTCCAAATATCTGAAAAAGACTTGATGGCATATACAATGATAAAAACACAATCTAAAGGGCATTATCACACCAGGAACACACAGCTGTTTCCTCCTGACCCAGAACAAATATTGAGAGAAAGTCGACATATTTACAAACAAGTTTTAATAATGCTCACAGGAACAGAGTTCATCTCCAAGTAGGAAAACCGCACGTTGTTTTGTTTCATAATGTCAGCCTGTTTTTGGAACTGTCTGCTGGCAAATGGGCAGGCTTCTCTCCGGGAAGCCTTTTCTCATGGGAGGGCGGGGAGGGAAGGTGGTATTTACATCCCACTGTGCACACCTCAGTACCGCCTGTTCATCTTCTGGAACTTCTCATAGTGGTAGTCATCAGTGGGGGCCTTCTCGTTAGCAGGATGTTTGCGGTTAGGAGGGGACCTCTCAGGTTCTGGCTTCTCTGTGTCACCCACTCTTAAGGGCCGGGCTTTGGGCTCTTCTTTGTTTCTCCGTATTGGGGCATTGAGCTCCTCATGATAAAATCTGTTGCGCTGTACATAATTCACAGCCATGTTGATGGGCACAAAGGATGTCTCACCATCTTTTTTCTTGTTCTGCTGCTCTGCCGGGGGACGGGCCTTGGCATCCTCCGTGGAAATGATATTTTTTATTTTAGCATCAGTGCCCAGGTCCACCTCGGGGATGCCGCTCAGCAGCTGGTTGGAAAGCACCTCCTCAGTCTTCTTTGCTGAGGAGACACGGGTATTTTCTGGAAGGTCATAAAGACGGTCCTCCGCATTCTTCGGCTTGACTTTCTGTTCCTCGTGCTCCACAATCCCTGTTCTCTTCTTTAGCTCTGTCTCAATGTACTTCATCATGTCCGTGTCCTCATCCCTNGGGCCTTGGCATCCTCCGTGGAAATGATATTTTTTATTTTAGCATCAGTGCCCAGGTCCACCTCGGGGATGCCGCTCAGCAGCTGGTTGGAAAGCACCTCCTCAGTCTTCTTTGCTGAGGAGACACGGGTATTTTCTGGAAGGTCATAAAGACGGTCCTCCGCATTCTTCAGCTTGACTTTCTGTTCCTCGTGCTCCACAATCCCTGTTCTCTTCTTTAGCTCTGTCTCAATGTACTTCATCATGTCCGTGTCCTCATCCCTGTGGTTGGTTTCTGCAGAAAACGATGTCCCCAGGTGGAGGTCTTCTTCTTCTTCGCTGATCTTATCTTTGCCCCTTTCCTTCAGTTTCTTCATGTCCACCATACCGCCTGTCTTCATCTGAAAGGGATCGTCCACTGGAGTGGTCTCTTCTTGTACCTTCTCTCCCACCAGCAGGGCCACAGCCCTCACCCCATTGGGCCTCTTCCTCAGGTTCTGCACCTCTCGGGTCTCTTCCAGTTTTA
>NW_007735729.1:30189-43038 GCF_000696425.1 Galeopterus variegatus | reverse complement strand
CTACCGTCACCACCATCCATCCACACAACTATTTTCATCATGCAAAGCTGTGTAGGGGAGGGAAAGATACTTTTTTCTTTACCCTTCTAGCTTCTCCAGTGGACGCCCTGGAAATTAAACTGACAAAAGACAGATTAACAAGAGAAAAACTGGCAGCAGTTCATTAACATGTGCATGTGCATTCCCATGGGAGCACTCAGAGACGAGTAACTCAAAACGGTGGTTAGAACGTGGGCTTATTTACCATGTTAACAGAGGACAATAAATTTCTAGAGAAGCCACAAGACAGAAAAACGGATTTAAGCTCTTAGGGGTAGCAAACTGTGGGAAGGTAAACACGTGGGGGGAAACGAATGGAAGACGAGGGTGTGTTAGTAAGCTTCGCTGTGTCGAGCCCTGTAAGGTGCTGTCTCCGGGCTGGTGAGAGCCTCTGCCTGCTGCTAGGCAAATGGCAGGGAGGGCAGAGAGGCTTTTTCAAGGCTGCTGTTTCTCAATTGTCTTCGGTTCAAAATAATAATTATGACAAAGTGGCATATATTGGGGTGGCATATTCTGATCCCCTACAAATGAAATTCTGTACCCGTTAAACACTAACTCCCCATTTATCCTGGTTTCGTTTTATGATGACAAATCTTCGTCCAAGTATGTTAGAGATTTTCAGACTTGCCTGTTGTTCCCCAAATCATCACTTTTTCTCTTCTCGTCCCCTCCCCCATATATCGGTTTCCCTTTTGTGCTGCTCGTTCTTTTGTTGTTGTTCATGGTGATCCTCAGTTGTTGGCACAAGGTGGGCTCAGTAGCCAGTGGGATTCTGCACTGTTGTCTTGAATGCAGGTCATGTTCCCCCAGGGATCTTTTCAGAATGGGCCTTGACTAGGATGTCAGGGGGACCACACACTGACCAGCAGACATCACTTTAGCGAGTGTCCACAGGGAGCCCCGAAATGAACATGGCATTGCTCTGAGGCAGCAACACCTATGCTTTTAGCCCTGCCTCTGCTTGCCTTGGATGTCGTTTTGACATCCAGCTTACTCAATGTTGTTAGAGAAGCACTAGTAACCGTCCGTGTATCTATCTGCTGTGGGTCAAATGTCACCCCAAAGTTCATGCATTGGAAACAATCTCTATTGTAACAGTGTTAAGAGAGTGGGAAATGCTATTTAGCATTTGAAAAGTGGGGCCTTTGGAAGGTGATTGAGTCTAAGGACCATGCCCTTGTGAACGGATTGATCCACTCATGAAGTACCTGGTTATCGTGGGCTGGTTCTGATGGTTTTAGAAAGAAAGTGAGTGAGAAATTAGTTCTTTCACTCGTGCTCAGGCAGTTCTTGCCATGTGATAACCTGTGCTGCTGTGCAGAGTCACCACCCAGAGGAAGACCCTCTGCAGATGCTCCTCCTGGTCCGTAGACTTCCCAGCTACCAAAACCAGAAGAAATAAATTTCATGTCTTTGTAAGTCATCCAGTTTCAGGTATTCTTTTTTAAGTGATAGAAACAAACTAATATACTATTTCTTGCATTGGGAAAATGCCATTATCTTTTTCTTTGGTCGGGGCAAGTAAAGGACCCAACCTGAGCAGTTAATCCCTCCCCGCACCACATTAGCCCCAATCCTCCTTCTTGTGCTCCGTCTTCCCAACTCACTTCGAGCTTGTCATGCTTACGACGAATTCATGATGGATTCATGTCTTAGGTGAACATGCTCTCCGCTGGTACGTGTGTTCCATAAGTATTCCATAGGCAATTCTCATCTGCCGTCGCCCCCCTTCCACCCTCCCACCTCAGGTTTGCCTCAATTTTATGCAGTTATTCACTCCTGTGACTCTCAATTTTGTGTCATGAGGCTGCAGAGAGGTGGTGGGTATATGTGGTAGGTCTGCAGTCCTGAATGGAATTCCTTATATTCTTTTAAACCACTAAATAGTTTTCCATATTATAAAGGTGCCGTAGTTTGTTTAAATTTTCCTCTTAATGGACATTTAGGTTGTTCCAATTTTTTATTGTGATGAACAATACTTCTACAAACACCTGTGTATATATGTATGTTTCTATACAATAGCTTTTTAGAAGTGTAATTACTGTTATAAAGTAAATGCACACTGTGCATTTTGAGAGATGCTTCCAAACAGTTATTCTAAAAATTCTACCCCAATTTCCTACCAAAATAGTATGAGGGTATGGTTTCCTCCCCATTCCAGATATGTACATATGCACTACATGCAAATGCTACACCATTTTATATAAGGGATTTGAGGGATTTTGTATCTGTGGGGGGTCCTAGAACCAATTCCAACCGAGGGATGAGCATATTTAGGCTACTCCCACTTATTTTGTTCCCCCAAACAATGCTGAAAAACTGGCTACATCTCATGTGCTTGGGCATGAGTGTCTCTCTAGACAAGTGCTTTCCAGCTTGTCACATTGTGACGCACTCTGAACAGGGCACTGCTTGGTGTGGCACACGGGAATCAGTGCGTGGACGTACTGCTCCCAGCAGGAGCTGCCAATCCCTGGCAGTGCTGGCTGCTCCTGACCCTACCCAGACACCCTGAGGACTGAGATTCCAAACTCAACAAGTCCATGTCCAACTCATGGCACCTGAGGGGCTCCCAGTCTGGAAGCTCTGCACCAGGAAACAGGCCTTAAAGAGAAATTACTGGGCATATGGACAGACAGCTCCTATTGTCAAGGTGTTCTTCAAAGTAGTTGTACCAGTTGATACTCTCAATGCCTCTTTCAATTTGAGGATGGTGTGTTTGTTCAGCTCTTTTAAAAAGCTTATTATTTATCTGATAGTTTTCTACCCTTCATTTTTTGTTCTAATTCTTTCCTTCTCTGTCTGTTTCCTTCTTTCTGGAATGCCTTCTAGGTAGGTACTGTATCTCCTGGATTAATCATCTCTATCTTTTATTGCTTTTGTCATATTTTCTGTCTCCTCCTTTCCTCTGTGTTCCCTGAGATTTCCTAAACATTATTGTCCATCCATATTTCTTATTTTATATTTTGTGAGACGTAACTTTAATTTCCAGAAGCATTTGCTGTGCTTATTCTCACGTGGCTCATTTTTCATTGCGTTGTGTCCTTGTTCCATGAATGCAATATTTTCTAAAATCTCTCTGAGGATACTGACCGAAGAAGTTTTGTTCTTTCATTTTCTTTGCTTATGTTCTTATGTTCTCTGAATTCACTCTGTTTTCGCTGGGGGTAAATTTCTGGCCTTGTCTTTCTCTTTCTTTTTATTATCCTAGTTGCTTTTTTTCATACCACAAGCTTTCTTTAATCTGTGGTGAGCCTTGCCTGTCCTTTCAAATGAGGGACTATAAAGGCTGGTTGGAACTCTGGGACAGGAGTTCCTCTTTCACAGGAGGGGGCAGAGAGCTGGCTGCTGATATGCTGGGGCTCTGCACCCCAACTCCATTCCCACATGAGAAGCCTCTGCTCTGGGCATGCACAGAAGCTGCCTGAGTCCTTCCACACTGTGCACATTATTCCTTGCCTAGGGTCAGTGCCTGGCTGTGTGTCCTTGCTGCTCTGTGTATGGTTGGGGCTGGGGGTAATGACTGTCCTACACCCAGATCCTCCACACTTTTCAGCCCCGTTCTTCTCTCCTGCCCCTAACTGTTGAGCCCTGTGCCATTCCAGATTCTGCAGGGCACAGGTGCTTCTTCCATGGCGACACCGCCCGTCCCACCCCGACTGCAGCTGGTGTTCTGGCTGTGGTTTCCTTCACTGTTCTCCGTCAGTGCTCCGTCTCTGCATTCAGTGTCCCATAAGTGAGCCATCACCTCCCCTCTGCAGACGCTGGCATCAGCATCATCTCTCATTCTCTCCACATGTTTGTTACACACATCCTGTCCCTTCACTTCTGCACTCTTGCTGGAACCTATGGGGTACTCCAGCACATAGCAAAGCGGACATGAAGCTCCAAAGAAGCAATTTAGGTAAGTGCGGGAACAAAGATTCCAGTGCAAATATTCCGAGGTAAACATTTAACATATTGAATTGTTTTGGGCATGTGATCTTATCTGCAAACAAACCTATGGTTCATTCACTAAGACACAGTCTGATCCCATGCAGGGTCTGTAAGTGCTTTTCCTCCAAGCCTGTGGAATTGAATCTGTGTCTGGTGTTTGACCTCAGGCCTTGGTTTAGTGTGCTGGATCTCTGCTTGTCTTGAAAATCGGTCTCTGGCTGAGGTCTTATAATGGGTGCTCCTGTGCCTTTTCTTCCCAGTGCCCTTGGTACTGTCCTGAGGCCCCCTGCAGTGTGGGGCTGTGATTACAAGTGATGCACTGTGTGGCATGGGGGCCCAGCCACCCAGGCTTCTGCTTCTACTGCACCCAGGTTACCTGATGCCATCTGTTTCTTGGCTGCTGGGACCCCTGGCTACTTCCAGTCACTTGGGTATTTTGCTGGATGACAAAGCACCCAGAGATGTAGTGGCTTAAGACAACAACCATCATTTTATTTTTGCAAAATCCTGTAGGTCAGGAGTTGGGGCAGGGTTTAGCTGGGTAGTTCTGCTCTATGTGATATCAGCTGGCAGCTGGGCCAGGGGCTGGGACCCCTGAAGCTGGCATGTGCATCAGGGCTCCACCCGCGTACCTGGCCCAGCCAGGATGGCTGAAGAAGCTGGAGGCTAGTGGGCATTTGTTTCTCTGCACGTGGGTTCTTCACATGGTGCTCAGGGATGTGCACTACCAGGCAGAGGTTAAGTGAGCCCCAGTGAAGGAAGCAGGGGGTGAAAAAGGAGCTGCAGGCCTCCCCAAGTCACCTCTGCCATTTGCTCTTGGTCGACACCTGTCTCAGGGCCAACCCCACGCAAAGGGAGGAATGTCCACTCCACCTCTTGATGGAGGAATGGTGAGGTCACGCTGCAGAAGGAAAGCTGGAGCAGCAGATGCTGGGGCAGCCTTCTTTGGAACACAGTCTACTACTCTGAAGCCCACCATTCACTCTTTCCCTGGGGACAGTCCCTACCCTAGTGACCACGCCCAGATGTTGGCCACTAGGGTAACATTCTCAGGCAGTTTAGTCCAGAAGAAGGAATGTGGCTATGTCTCCCTAAGCCCTGAGATGATAGAAATGCCTTTCAAAACACCAAATAAATGTTTAGACGATGTTGTCCTTATCTAATTTTTTTTCCTCATAAAGAAAAATGATTACTGAAAAGGTTTTTTTGAAAAAAAGATGACTGGTAAGGGGATCTTAACCCTTGACTTGGTGTTGTCAGCACCACGCTCTCCCAAGTGAGCAACTGGCCATCCCTATATAGGGATCCGAACCCGTGGCCTTGGTGTTACCAGCACCACACTCTCCCGAGTGAGCCACGGGAGTCAATTTTACTGTTGCTTGCTTCTTGCTAATAGGAGTGTGGCAAAATCCCTGTGGAATGTGTGCAAATGTTGTTTGAAGTAAAAAGTATGCAATTGGGCATCTATTCTGTCAGACTGGAGGTGGCAGGGGACTTTAAGACACAGAACAGCATACAAGAAATAATGTTGTGTGTTACAACCAGAAATGCACACTATGTACCCTCTTCCAAAAATAAAGAAAAAGCTCAGAGAGATGTACAGAAATAAACCCTTTTATCTTCTATATAAAGTGATGAGAGGCAAGTACAATAGCCTGGTGAACCAGCAGGGTCGTGGAAAGATTCCCCGTGGGTGAAGTGGGGGAGGTCCTGGAGGGAGGAACTCTCCCTTTGGATGGAGCGCTAGACAGGAGACACCATGTGCCCACCCCACCGCCTTAGCTATGGGAAGAATTTGGCGTCCTTTCTGTACCAAAGATGTAAAAGATAGCAAAGCCTTCAGTAAATAATTCAGATGGTTTTTCTACAAAGAAAGCAAATCCCTTTGCTACATCAATCTGAGTGAACTATCTAAAAAAATTGTCAGCATCTGGGAACATTTTAGCCCTACAGAAAGGATGTAAAATCGACTGATGACTTATGGCCTGATATGTATCTTCTTGTACAAATAAGCTTAAGTGATGGCAAACTGAAGATGCTATCAACACCAAATTCGCCATGCAATACCCTGGGACCCCAAGAGGGGTTTCACAGTCTTAGGTCTACACAACACAGCCGGCAGGCTGCGGCCAGGACAGCAGGTCAGTCCGGAGGCCCAGGTACAGACCCAAACCCACCATAACTGGAAGAGTCGGGTGGTAGCCACAGGCGAAGTCTGTTAGATTATTTAGAGCGACGCTAAGGCATGCTGGCTGTTTTTCCTAAGCTAGGACCGGGTACTGATTGCGTTGTGAGAGATGTCTAAGCTGGGCTTCTGGACTTCAGTGACCTCTCCTCTAGCACACACGTTTTACCCTCCTTAATTCATGTTCCAGTGCATTCTTATCAAACAGCAAGCAATCATTAAAAAAAAAAAATGTGCCACACTGTTGTGTTGAGGGGAAAAGAGAATGGCGAAAGGGGAAACAGTCTTCAGGGTGAATCTTTCTGAGGAAAGCAAATTTGAGGTGAGGCCAAGAGGTTTATGACACCCCCAGAGTCATTCCTCAGAGCCGCCCTCAGCTCCCTCCCATGGGCTGGGCCCAGTGGTGGCAGAAGCAGGCATGGGCCACCCTCCAGGGTGCACAGGTCATGGGGTGACAGGCACACAGACAGACAGAGTCAGTACGTGAGGCCACTGCTGTCCATTTTACAGACAGTGTCACCAAGGCCCAGCCTTGTTAACCAGCCTCACCCAACGTTGCATAGGAAGTGTTGGAGATGGTTTGGGTCCGGGGACCTGGTCTTCTCTCCCGGTTCCAGCCATACCCTCTTTTCCACATTTACAGCACATCACTTGCTCATCTCTAAGTAACAGGACTTAGAAAAGTCCCTCTCAGAGACAGCCAGACAGTGTAGGTGTTATCCTGCTAGAAGCACTTGGGGAAAAGAAGAATTTTAGATAAAACTGTGAAAAACTTCGCTAATAACCCATGCCACCGCCCCCATCCTCCCACTAGGTGATGTCCCTCTGGAGTAGAAGTCCTTCCTCCCCCAGGAAGAAAAAGGCCAGTGGCTTGGTTTTCCCTGGCTGGACACAGAACTCAGAGTTAACAATCTTCAATAATAAATAACAGAAGAGGAGGAGGGAGAAGAAGCAGGGAAAATGAAATGAGAGAAGCAAACTGAGCCCTTGTAAGGTGAGGGGTGCGATCCTCAGTGAGGCTGGCAGAACGCATCAAAACCACAGAAGAAACCCCGCAGGAAGTTTAAGGAGAAGGGCACGGCGACCATCCTGGGAGCAGACTTGAACTCCCGGCTGCTCACCGAGATGGCATCAGCCAGACCCAGGCTCTGAAGAGCAGGAGGAGGAAATCTGACCTGACGGTACAGCCCCACCTCCCCGCCCGGAGGAAAAGCCCTCGCCTTCTCTCCAAACGCCCAGGGAGGTTTTTAGAAAACTGACTTAGGAAGCAAAAGTAAACCCCCAGAGCCATAAAACTTTGTTGCTAACTCTTCCCATCCTTTCCCCAAATTGAATATTTTTATAGGTTCTATTAATTTCCTGTGGCTGCTGTAACAAATTGCTGCAAACTTGGTGGCTTAAATCAACGGAAATGTATTCCCTTACAGTTCTGGAGGCTGGAAGTCAGAAATCAAGGTGCTGGCAGGGCCGAGCTCCCTCTGAAGGCCCCAGGGGAGGATCCTTCCTTGTCTCTTCTGGCTCCTGGTGGCCCAAGGTGCTCCTTGTGGCTGTGCCACTGCGAGCTCTGCCTCCATCTTCACACGGCCTTCTCCTCTGTGTATGTCTCTCCTCTTCTGTCTCTTATAAGGACACTCTCCATTGGAGTAGGTCTTACCTGGATAATCCAGGGTGATCTCATCTCAAGATCCCTAACTTAATCACATCTGCAAAGACACTTTGGGGTCAGGTTCCTGGGAATAGGACATGGACATATCTTTTCGGTACCATCACTTAGTGTACCACATGGATAAATGAAATATACCCTAAAAATTGGTCAGATTAAATACAATGTGAATTCAGCAAAAATCTTAGTATACAGAGAAATATATTTTAAGAGCAATTTCCAAATAGTACTAACTTGGTTGAGATTTTCAGCTTAGAATTTTATTTTCTGGTCTGTTTGGTTTAAATAAAGCTTTAAGACTGGAGTCACACCTTTTCTCCACTCAGATCAAGGCACCCCAGGAGCCAGGCTGGGGCTGGTGTCTGAGTCATAAATGACACTCCCCCCTTCCTCTTGTCAGGACCTCCCTGTGCAGGGGAGGAGAAAAGCCTTTCCCCTCTACCCATCAGTACATCCACAGGCAGTCAGATTAGACTGATAAAAGATGGATTAGCAAGAGAAAAAGAAGCAGA
Source organism: Galeopterus variegatus (assembly GCF_000696425.1). Taxonomy (NCBI): domain Eukaryota; kingdom Metazoa; phylum Chordata; class Mammalia; order Dermoptera; family Cynocephalidae; genus Galeopterus; species Galeopterus variegatus. The sequence continues at coordinate 34,703 of NW_007735729.1, read as the reverse complement.
AGCTTCTGAACAAGCCTGGAGCTCACACATGGGCACTCTCAGAGATGACTCAGTCAAAGGGGTGTTTACAACGTGGGCTTACTTAGCATCTTAACTGAGAACATTGATCTGTAGGAAGTGACAGGACAAAGGAGAAAGACTGAGCTTTTAAGGGCAGCAATTGTGGGAAGGCAAATACATGAGGAAGGTAATGGTCCATAATGTCTAGTTAGGAAGGGTAGTTATGTAGGTTCCTCTGGTGCCATCCCCAGTTGTGTCCTGTGATTAACTTCTGTCCTCATGGAAGAGAGGAGGGGGTATTCCTCTACAAATTTATGCTCAGCTTTAAGGCAAAGACGGGGAGGGCAGAGAGCTCTTCCTGTTTCTGCTTCTTCTCAATTGCCTTTGGCTCAAAATAATTCTTATGCCAGAGTGGCATATTTTGGGGTAGCACATTCTGTAACCTTTCACCTGAAAAGTTTGCAAAATCCTGGGGGGCCACCCCTGTCTTGCAAATCAATTCCCTCCTCACCAATTCACCAGATATGCCCAGTCATGAGCGACCTTCTATGAGGGGCCAAATGTTAATCCCTGTTGCATTGTGGATCTCCCAGACTTGACCTGCCAGAGGGTCTGACAGTGGCTCAGGGGGGCAGGCTGCTCTCAGGTGCAACATGACAAGGACGAGCTTTTGGAATATGTTGCCTTCTGCAATTTTAAGAAAATAATCTAAGTGATTCATTTTCAGAAATAATTCAAGTCCAGCGCAAAAGTTGTCTGACTGGTCCAGCCCATTCCTGGGGGGTCGCTGACTAGATAAAGTTGTCCTTGAGATGGTAATGAGTTACCAGCCCTTTATTGTTCTCTTCATTTCCTAATGTTTCTCCTTTCACAGGGTCTTGGGTGGGCCTTTTTCTTGGGCTTGTCCTGAGACCTCAGACAAAGAAATTTCCTACAAGGGGGTAGTAAGTTGGGGTACTCTTAGACGTCATCCGGGAAGACTGTGCACCCCGTAGTCCTCTCAGCCAGCCATGAGGCGGGGCAGGGACTTGTGCACTAGGGAATAAACTGCTGCTCCAGCCCTTTCCCGTGTGCCTGCCCGTCAGACACCGAACCTTGCAAGGCCGTAATTAAAGTCTCACTTCGCTGGACCTCGTGTCTCCGTGTCCGTCCCTTGGCCTTGGATGGGTGAGGGCATTTCTCACAGCAATCAAGGACAATGTTGTCACAGAGCTGATGCTCCTTTGCTCGAATAACCGTAGCATAAAATGTTTATTTTTTTTCCAGATCATGGTTCTCAGAGCACTTCTTGTCAGTGGCTTGTTAAGGTCATATTTCTTGATTAAGCCAGCCCATTAGTTCATTTTTCTACTCCTCCTGTGAGCGGCGAGCTACATCTCTCTAGTCTGCACAGCTCAGGGTGTGTGGAGTGCCGAGCATGAGCAGGAGGCTCTGCGCACAGAAATAAACCTCACTGCAGTGGATGCCTGGCGGGTTGAGAAGGAAATTCGGTTTACTTTTGCCTTTTAAAATCTGAGGCTTTCAGCAAAAGTAAATGTCACTGACTCTGAATGCCTGCTGTTTGCAGGAAGGAAAATTTTGGCTTGGCTCTGCCTTTTAAAACAGGATACTGTAAACCACATCTCTCTCCACCACTCTTCACTGAAGACCTGCCTAGTGCTGGTGGTGTGCTAGGTTTATGGCACTGCCTGAAGAAATGTTCCATTTAATTAAGGAGAGGAGACAAAGGACGGAAAATGTGATGACAACATGCGAAAAATAAATGACAGGTCAGTGGAAAAAAGGGCAGTGTAAGGCGAAATCCCCAAATGAGTGGCGAACATCAGCATCGCACTTTCAATTATGTGATATACAGTTGTCACCGTGTAAAAGCCAAAGATTTAAGTCTTAGGAGACCTCTGGTTGCAATATTAAAATTGCCTCCATAGCCAGATCAGAGGCCAAGTTCACCACTTCAGTTGGTGATCAAATTAGACTCAGTGCAGCAAAACACTGCAGCAATAAGAAACAACTGCAGCAATAAGAGATGATGATTATATAGATGCATTAATCAAGTTTTTCCTTTTTTTCCCTAAGTGCAGAGACCTCATAAGATCAATCAATTAACTGATGTTTATTGATGATTTGAATTGCAGGACAAAGTGATACCTGCCTTAATGTAAGTAAGGGTATTGCTGAGCCAGCAAATCCAGTTCCCCTGAGAGCTGGAGAATGCCTCTGGAAGTATTTAATTAAGGCTAAATGTATGTCTGAGGCATGCAAGGGGTTGAAAGGGAGAGAGAAAAGTTTGACCTGGGAGAGTTCTGGTGGGTTATAGAGGAACTGACATGCCTGGGATGTCTCCTGGGGCATCATCATTGTGTGACAGCCACACAATGGCTGTTCCAATGGATGACCAGAGAGACCTAGAATGAAAGGTAGATTATGTTGAATACAAATACTTAATTATTCCTTGAGTACTCTGTGCCAAACACTGCACAGAGTGTTTTCATTTTTTTATAGTCTCTCTTAGAAAATACCAACTTTCAACTTTAAAATTTCCAAACAAGTATGCTTCAGGGATCTGAGTGAAAGAAAGAAAGTGAGCCAAGATGCTGGGTACCGTTCAAGCTTTATTAAAGAAAGAAATCACCAGGCTGTACTCGAAATGGAGGACAGCCCAGGGCTGCCCTGAGAATGGGGGACAGCCCCAATAATGGGTTTGGGAGAGTTTAGATTAGCTTTTGGGTGTGAAATGTACGGGGGAGGGACCATTAGGTGGAGACCTGCACTGATGCAGAAGCTGGAAAGTTGTTTCTAAGTCAGGAGGCTTCTGGTAAAGGGCAGCGGGGAGGGGCTTGGTGCTGGAGGGGAAGACAAGGCTGGCAGCTATTTTGTGCTGGTGCTTATTGTGTGCACAATGGCCCGGCCACGTTCAAAATTTCTGGTAAAGGGCAGCGGGGAGGGGCTTGGTGCTGGAGGGGAAGACGAGGCTGGCAGCTATTTTGTGCTGGTGCTTATTGTGTGCACAATGGCCCGGCCACGTTCAAAATCCATCACTGAGCAATTTAATACTTTTGAGTATCTTTTAATATCCCCCATATTGATGGATATATCAGCTTTATTATAATGTGCCTTAAATGAGATGTCTTATCTCAGTAAATGCCTATCACTGCCTATTAAGTAATCTCTATGAGTCTAATGTAATTAGGCCCCCTCTTGTTTGGAAAAGATTGTATACAATAAGAATAACTGAATTAGATCCCGAATGCTACGAATGTGAATGTGGACATCCTCATTTCTTTTGGCTCATCACTAAAGTCTTTCAGACTTGATCATGAAATTGGTTCCAAGAGTGGGAAAGCATCGAAACCATGGAAATGAAAGATGCAATGAGAAACACAGGTGTATTGCTTGGTGACTGCCTAACACAATTTAGTTGCTAACCTAAAGGGCTAAATTTAGGATGCGGGAACAAAGCATAGATGCTAAGGAAAGCTTGTTTCTTCCATTGATCCAAGGGATAAAATAAGCCACCTGGGTATGAAATAACCAGACTTGCAAGTGGAAGTCAGCAGAGACCAGAACAGCCTATTAACAGTGTTACCTTGGGCTCGCCCCTAGGTCTGGAAACTCCCCTCACTGGGCCTCAGTTTACTCTTCTATAGATCTGAGAGTGTTCCAGGTTTGTCTAAGTCTAAAAATGCTCAGAACCCAGAGAATTTCTTTGCTCATGGGAAAATTTTTCTCCAGAGACAAATAACCAAGACTATGAAAACCACTCCTATTCTGGTGGGTGGGGGTTGGGAGCAGGCATTTTTCCTCTTGTCCTCTGTGTCCTGAGTGCTGGAAGAACCTCTAGCTCCTGAAAAAGCATGATCTGAAAACCCCTGGGTTATGTAAGGAGAATTGGCTTTTCTGGATCCTCCAAGCTGCACATTGGTCTGACTTCTATTGCTCTTGGCGGACCACCCCCAACCCAGAGCCTCACTGTGGGCCATTTTCTAATGCCCACAGGTCCTGCAGATCAGGGATCTGGGAGGGACTAGGCAGGGTGGTTCCTGTGCTTCTCGTGGCCCTCAGTGGTACTTGGTCTGGGAATGCAAAATCTTTTCCTTCATGTGTCTGTGCCTCAGTGGAGATGGCTGGAGGCTGGAATTGGCCAGCACTGTCACCCGCTGTGCACATGGCTTCCCAGCATTGCAGTCTCAGGGGTGGAGACTGCCTTCCATGATGGCTGCCTTTCTCAGGGCTAGCATCCCAGGATGTCTCATTTGTACCTGTGGGGTTTTAATTTATGTAGGTGCCTGGGTGACAACATGGAAATACCAGTGCCATTGGAAGGAGATTTTTATCGCCTATGGGGAGGGTGCATACCACATGTGGAAGCAGGCAGAAGCAGGCATGAGGGGAACACCCAGTCCAGAGCCTTTATTGGGACTTCTGTGGGAAAGGCAGGGCAGGAGAGGGAAAACAGCTCAGAACTGGCTCATGTGGATAGTTCTGCTGGGCTTTGAGCTTTAGGGGTGGTTTCT
>NW_007735729.1:27101-29783 GCF_000696425.1 Galeopterus variegatus | reverse complement strand
CAGCTCAGAACTGGCTCATGTGGATAGTTCTGCTGGGCTTTGAGCTTTAGGGGTGGTTTCTAGTTGCCTGGTACCTGGCCGTGGGATGACCTAGGGAAGAGGAAATGTTGGCTTGGTATGTGAAAGCTAGATAAAGGGGGTAGCTGGGAATTGACATGAGATTTATTGGTTTGCATACAAAAGACAGGCTCCCAGCTCAGTGCATGGCTCTCTCTAAGAACGAGCTAGCCCCAGGAAGGGCAGTCAGTCTCTCCCAGGCCAGCAAGGTCTTTAAGATGTCAAAATATTATAAGATACAGAAGATAAAAACCATGACTAATACATAGGAGAACTTGGAGAAAGCCTCAACTTGTTTTATGACCCAGCTTTGGAACTCACAGCATCTCTCTCAGCATGCTCTCTTGGTTGAAGTCGCTCTGACCCCACTTAGATCTGCTGTTGGGTGACAACTCTCCCAGGTTGCCTGAGACTCTGCTGGTTTATAGAACTTTCCTTCCTAAAACTGGGAAAATGGGGACTGTTCAAGGGGAGGAGATGTAGACCTTACCTTTCAAGGGGAGAAGTGTCCAGGTCATGTTGTAGGAGGACACGTGGGATGGGAGATGTTTCTGAAGCCATCTTTGGAAAACACAGCCTGCCACATGAAGGGACAAGTCAACATAGAAGGGACCAGGCCTGGATTCTTGCCCAGTTCTTCCCAGTAAGGGCGCCAGTTAATGAAAGAGATATAAAAAAATGCCAAAGATACATGTAGAAGTGAACGTTTGCCCGGATGAGATCAGACAGCCAGATTAAAAAGTAGTCTAAATCAAATTAAAGTTCATACACCCATGAATTTACAAATTCAATTTTTGTAACATATACATTTAGAATTGAAGAGCTTATGACTGTAATACAGGTATTGGGGAGGATTCAAGGATTCCACAAGCAAGTTTCACAATTTATTTCAGTGGAACTGTTAATTACACATCACATCTACCTGTTGTCAAGGGTTGGTTGAGGGGTTATATTTGGAAAAGATTCTCAAGGCAAAAAACATCTGAAGATATACCCCTCAGAAATAGGGACTTCCTTTTTTGGGAGGGGAAATTGCTGGATGGTATGGGGATCTGAACCATTGACCTCGGTGTTATAACACCACGCTCTAACCAACTGCACTAGCCAGCCAGCCCAGAATGGGACTTTCTAGCCCCAATTATGGGTTTGCCTTTTCAGCCTGACCCAGTTGGTGAATGTGAAGTAGTTGCTGGAAGGGCTTGTGAGAAGCTGGGCTCAGAACCCATGGCAGCCCCATGTCCTGGAGCATCCAGGAGGGGCCACACTGATGAATGTGCCAGGGCAGCTGTGTCACCCCCCCCCCCGCCCACACACATGGGGATGAGGGTGGCCAGAAGAGGGTCAGAGAGGCTGAGCACATGGGATTCGAGGGTGAGCAGCAGGCAGACTCCTCACTGGGGGGGAAGGGGGCTCTACTTGGTTCTTACCAAACTGCTTCATGCGTGCATTAAAGCAGCACTCCTGGAACATGTGCTGGAAGAAAGGGTCTCATTTATTTATTTATTTTATTTTATTTATTTTATTTTTTCTTAAAAGATGACCGGTAAGCAGATCTTAACCCTTGACCTCGTGTTGTCAGCACCACACTCTCCCAAGTGAGTGAACCAGCCATCCCTATATGGGATCAGAACCCGGGGCCTTGGTGTTATCAGCACCGCACTCTCCCGAGTGAGCCACGGGCCGGCCCAGAAAGGGCCTCATTTAGCATGGCAACAGAGAGAAGGACGACCTTGGAATACACCTGGAAATGTAAAGAAGTATCCCCTCCCTAGAGGTGGAAATTCCAAAGATTTTAGGAGCTATTGCCAGGAACTGGGGACAAACACCAAAAAAAATTTTTTTAAATATCCCAGTACCTGTCTGTGCCTTGTTTTCCTTAGCCTGACCTTAAATGCATAAATTAATTTAGAGAGAGGAACATTCTTGTAGTACCTAGTCTTACTGTCTCTGGACAGGACAGTAAATGTCTCTCCACCTGCTCAAGGTCCCTGTCTGTCCCTCTGTTTGTTTGAACTTTTTTTCAGATACTTCTGTGCCTGGAGAGCACGTGGGAGGTCCACGCTCCTCCCCACACCTGACCTGTGTGTCTCCTCCATCTGGCTGTTCCTGAATTGTATCCTTCATAACAAACCAGTAAATATGCATAATGAATGTTCTGTAAGTCTGGCAAGTCATCAAACTTAAGGGGGGGTCCTGGGAGCTGACTCCAGGTAGACAATGTCAGAATTGAATTGAATGCTAGGATACACAGCTGGCATCAGGGCTGGAGAACTGGTGTGGAAAAGACACCTTGCCTTTAGTGTCACAAGTGTGGTAAAGAAAACCCCCAGTCAGGTCCCCACAGCTTTCTTCAGCCTGTAGGAAGGTGAGTGGACAGGTGGGGCACTCCTAAGAGTACTCTGAGCACAGGTGTGACCTGTACAATTTCCGGAGGTTTCTGGGCTGCTGATACTCCTGTCACAGCCTCCAGCCTCCCCTTCCTCCCTGGGTCCCCCATTCATTCCATCCCGCCATGTCTGCCATGCAGCCCAGTGCTCCTCAAACTAACGTGGACAAATCACCTGGGGATCTTGTTGGAATGAATGTCTTGATCTGACAAGTTGGGGCGGGGCCTGAAACTCTGCA
>NW_007735729.1:23106-26972 GCF_000696425.1 Galeopterus variegatus | reverse complement strand
ATACTCCTGTCACAGCCTCCAGCCTCCCCTTCCTCCCTGGGTCCCCCATTCATTCCATCCCACCATGTCTGCCATGCAGCCCAGTGCTCCTCAAACTAACGTGGACAAATCACCTTGGGATCTTGTTGGAATGAATGTCTTGATCTGACAAGTTGGGGCGGGGCCTGAAACTCTGCATTTCTCACAAGCTCCCAGGAGATCCACTTAAGTGATGAGGTCTTGTCCCTCAGTCCCCAATTTATGCAGAGCATTTTACCTAATACCCTCCTGTTATCTTCCAAAATCATGCCATGTGTGAAACCTGCACTAGAACTTTTTATCAGTGAGAACACACAGTACTAGTGCAGGTGAGTGGACTGTGCTGGTGTGCACACACAGCCACGCCGAGCAGCGGACAAGATTTCCCTGGCATTGTCAAGTGGAGATGGAGGCACTGCAAAGGTGGTGGGCTGAGAGCAGGGCCAGGGTGTCTGATGATTGCAGACGTGTCCCCCAAACCTGTGCTAAATCACAGTTGCTGTAGGCTGGACCAACCATGAGGAGCTCTGCACGGCTAGGGTTCTCATCGGTCAAGGGTGGCCACTAATACTGCCCAGCAGGTTCGGGAGGGCACCTGAGTGCAGCCAAGGTTATCGTCAAGAACACTGGCAGCATCAGTGCCAGGGTGCAAGTCCAGAGGGAGGTGCGAGTCCACAGCGAGGCACAGCCCTGGAGAGGCAGAGAGACCTGGGGAGAAGGTGGTGTCAGCAGAGGCATGAGAACTTCCCAGAGCAGTAAGAGCAGTCTGGAGCAGTGGTGACAGAAGACAGAGGGATGGCAAATTGCCTTTGCTGGTCCTCAAATGACTACTGATTGGAGAAGTTTTCCTAGAGATGGTCTCAAGGACTGGGACATCTTTGAGGAAAACCAAGTTTCAGTTCTGGGAGGAGCTGGGAAGAGTTTTATTCATTAATAAATGAAAGGGGAGAATAAAAATCAAAGGGGAGGAGAGATGGGAGATGAGGGCACTGGGTGGGGCAGGGTAGACCTATTTAGTGGGATTGAGTTGTGTTGGGGGAGATTACTGCTTTGTGCCCATCAAGAATCAAGGAACGTGGAATCCCAGAGGGGGGCCTGAGGGGAAGTGAGCAGTTCACGAGGGAGACTGAGTGTGAACGCGTGCACCTGCAGAACCGACAGGCCTTCAGTCCGGTGGGGCATTGGGGCTGGCCAGGGCTGTGGGTCTCAGTTCGGGGCAGAGCGCGGCCTGCGCCCCCCTCTACAGTTCTTACTGCTGTGACCATAGGATGCAGCATGCATTCCGGGGTTCTACTTGAATGATGAAGAGTAGGTCACTCCAGAAATGGTGTGGTGAAGACTCCCCGATGGAGGGGAAGAAAGACGGGTCTGTAGAGTGACATGGCGATGGGACGCTCGTGTCTATTCACTGAGCACATCGGAGTTCTGCAAACTAATGACAAAATTGAACAGGGCGCTCAGCTTCCAGCATGACAGATGCTGGAGATCCCTCCTCCTTTTATTTTTTACCACAGCTGCAAGATTTTGAAAACGGAAGTGTCACATTCTGCCATATTTCAAAGCATGATTCCAAGGAAAATGATGTGTAGCCAACAACGAAGAACAATGAATCTCCACGTAGCTTTCTTTGAGAAGCAGTTTCACTGGTGGTTGTTGCTGATTTATGTGACATCTGGTATTTAGTGCAGAACAATACAGAAATGCCTTCGTGTGGTAGTGCACAGGTGACGCAGCCTGGGTATGAGGTCGTGTTGTACCCGTGCAGGGTGGGGAGGGACAGCGTTCTACCATGACCCTGACAGGGTCATCTGGAGTGTGGGGTGCTGAGTCTCACGCCTGTCTGTTGATTCCCTTAATGTCTCCGTGGCAGGGTTTATTTCCTCAGATTGGCCACAACTGCATTTCTGGTCCTACGGGCTCTTCTGGAGCCTTGTCACTCCAACCAAGAAGCTATATCTCTGTTTTCTCCCCTCTGGGTTGAGCCTTTGTGACTATGGGAGAATGAAGAACCGGTGTGGCTTATGAGGCTGGGTAGAAAAGGGGTGGACCGAAATCAAGGCTGCTGAGGCAGAAATAATTTTATAAAGGTTTATTGAAAGCCAAGCTTGAGGATCGACCCAGGAAACACAGCCAGCAGAGTTGGAAAGTGCTCCGAAGTCTACTACAAGCAAAGGCGTTGTATAAGCGAGTTTCAAACAGGAGGGGGATGTTCCACGTTCCAGTTGTCCTTTTCCCATGATTATTTCCTGTAATCATCGGTTACTGATTACAACATAGGAACCAAAAGCATCTATGTTTAACCTGAAGCAGAAGCTCCATGCTCCGGCTGTTCTCAACAATATTGAAATGGCTTAATCCAAAGCCAGCAGGTTACACATTAATTAATAAATCAGCAGTTCTAACCACATGCATTGTTTATCTTAAAAATAAGATGCTGACTTCAACTTCATGAAACTGATCCCAAGGCAGTGAGTTTTGGAAAATCTGCTTCATTTTGATTACTTCCTTCATCTAAGGTGACCCAGCTTCCTCCTGGCTCTGTCTTGGGACCCCTGCTTTGGAACCCTGAGCTGCTGGCTGCCCAAGTGTCTGGCTACTTTGGAACAGCTGTCCCGAGTGCCCACATAGAGCCACCACAGAGGAATGTCACACAGAATAGAACTGTGCTGTCCCCACAGAGCCTGGCCGAGTTTGCAGATTTGAGCTAAAGCAATGGTGGTGATTGTTTTAAGCCAGGAAGTTTTGGGGTAGTTTGTATGTAAACAGATAACTGGAAGCACCTCTGTATTTTCAGACACTATCATTTTAGGATGTCTTAGAGACTGAGCACAGGAGAGCACAGGCAGAAGAGATGGATTCTCACATTGTCACCACCATAGTCCTCTGTGTGTCTGATTTCTGTGACCTTCTAAAATTCACCAGCAAGACCCTAGGGCTTCAAGTCAGGCCCTTTTGTTGTTGGATTTTTAAAGCCCTTTATGTGTGTGTATATGTATGTCTGTTTGTTTGTTTGTAATACACGAAAATAAAAATAACACCCAGGAATCCAAGCAGTGGGAGGCAGCAAGTGATGCCTGACAGTCCAGTCAAGTGACCTCTGTCTGTATCTGTCACAGTCCTGGGAAGATACAATAATTTATCTGAAAACAATTTATCTGAAAAGAGCTGAATGAAGAGATTCTTCATAGAGTCAGGAAAAGAAACCACCACAGGATGGGGAAGCACCAGGGTCCAGCAAGGGTGGGAGCTGTCACCCCCCAGCTCTGAAGGGCACAAAGAATGTGCACCGATTTCAGAGGCTGGCGAGGGCTTGGAGCTGGGGACGAGGGGCCACGTGGAGCACATTCTGTGCCAGACTGCAGCAAGGGAGGAAGGGAGGTGGAGAGCAGGCACCCCAACATCTCTCCCTCTTCTCACGCTCAGTCCCTGCTGCTGCCTCTCCTCGGCTGACCCCTGACAGAAGGGCAAAGGTGGGAGCCCCGGTGATGCTGCACACGGGGGCTCAGCCTCCCTGGCAGCCTGCCCTCCCTGCAGTGGTACTGGTCCAGGGCTCAAATCGTCAGGAGGTGCCTGATTTTATCCTTTAGGTTTGTTTAGGCTTTGAAGAAAAGGGAGTTTTTGAGGTGAGTACAACAATGATAGCCATGCAGTAACGAAGCTTCTAAGTAATTAGTGATGCCTAATTTGAATAAAAAGCTTAACTCAAGTATGGACCAGATAAAGAATTTCTTATAGTCAAATTGTTCAAAGCCCAATTCTCTAGCGAGCTCTATTTTTTACCCATCCGTTCACTCTAAATACCTCAGTGGAAGGAAGCATTCTGAGATGATCTTTGAGATTTCTGGCCT
>NW_007735729.1:15395-20675 GCF_000696425.1 Galeopterus variegatus | reverse complement strand
TACATCTTCCTTTGAGAAATGCCTATTCAGCTCCTTTGCCCATTTTTTAATTGGGTTACTTTTTGTTTTTTACTATTAAGTTGTTTGAGTTCCTCATATATTCTGGATGTTAATCCCTTGTCAGATGCATAGTTTGGGAATATTTTCTCCCATTCTGTAGTTGACTTTCACTCTGTTAACTGTTTCTTTTGCTGTGCAGAAACTTTCTAATCGGGTATAATCCCATTTGTTTAGTTTTTTCTTTTGTTGCCTGTGCTTTTGGAGTCTTGTTCGTAAAGTCTTTGCCCAGTCCTACTTCCAGAGGTGTTTACCCCTATGTTTCCTTTTAGTAGTTTAATAGTTTGGGATCTTATGCATATGTCTTTAATCCATTTTGAGTTCATTTTGGTACATGGCAAGATGTAAGGTCTAGTTTCATTCCTCTACATATGGATGTCCAGTTTTCCCAGCACCACATATTAAAGAGGCAGTCTTTTCCCCAATGTAGTCTCCTTTTGTCCTTGTTGAATATCAGTTGGCTATAAGCATGTGGGTTGATTTCTGGGTTCTCTATTCTGTTTCACTGGTCTGAGTGTCTGTTTTATGCCAGTGCCATGCTGTTTTGGTTACTATGGCTTTGTAGTATAATTTGAAGTCAGGTAGTGTAATGCCTCTGATTTTATTTTTTTGCTCAGGACTGCTTTGTCTACTCAGGGTCTTTTGATNCGTTCTACCATGACCCTGACAGGGTCATCTGGAGTGTGGGGTGCTGAGTCTCACGCCTGTCTGTTGATTCCCTTAATGTCTCCGTGGCAGGGTTTATTTCCTCAGATTGGCCACAACTGCATTTCTGGTCCTACGGGCTCTTCTGGAGCCTTGTCACTCCAACCAAGAAGCTATATCTCTGTTTTCTCCCCTCTGGGTTGAGCCTTTGTGACTATGGGAGAATGAAGAACCGGTGTGGCTTATGAGGCTGGGTAGAAAAGGGGTGGACCGAAATCAAGGCTGTTGAGGCAGAAATAATTTTATAAAGGTTTATTGAAAGCCAAGCTTGAGGATCGACCCAGGAAACACAGCCAGCAGAGTTGGAAAGTGCTCCGAAGTCTACTACAAGCAAAGGCGTTGTATAAGCGAGTTTCAAACAGGAGGGGGATGTTCCACGTTCCAGTTGTCCTTTTCCCACGATTATTTCCTGTAATCATCGGTTACTGATTACAACATAGGAACCAAAAGCATCTATGTTTAACCTGAAGCAGAAGCTCCATGCTCTCGTTGTATAAGCGAGTTTCAAACAGGAGGGGGATGTTCCACGTTCCAGTTGTCCTTTTCCCATGATTATTTCCTGTAATCATCGGTTACTGATTACAACATAGGAACCAAAAGCATCTATGTTTAACCTGAAGCAGAAGCTCCATGCTCCGGCTGTTCTCAACAATATTGAAATGGCTTAATCCAAAGCCAGCAGGTTACACATTAATTAATAAATCAGCAGTTCTAACCACATGCATTGTTTATCTTAAAAATAAGATGCTGACTTCAACTTCATGAAACTGATCCCAAGGCAGTGAGTTTTGGAAAATCTGCTTCATTTTGATTACTTCCTTCATCTAAGGTGACCCAGCTTCCTCCTGGCTCTGTCTTGGGACCCCTGCTTTGGAACCCTGAGCTGCTGGCTGCCCAAGTGTCTGGCTACTTTGGAACAGCTGTCCCGAGTACCCACATAGAGCCACCACAGAGGAATGTCACACAGAATAGAACTGTGCTGTCCCCACAGAGCCTGGCCGAGTTTGCAGATTTGAGCTAAAGCAATGGTGGTGATTGTTTTAAGCCAGGAAGTTTTGGGGTAGTTTGTATGTAAACAGATAACTGGAAGCACCTCTGTATTTTCAGACACTATCATTTTAGGATGTCTTAGAGACTGAGCACAGGAGAGCACAGGCAGAAGAGATGGATTCTCACATTGTCACCACCATAGTCCTCTGTGTGTCTGATTTCTGTGACCTTCTAAAATTCACCAGCAAGACCCTAGGGCTTCAAGTCAGGCCCTTTTGTTGTTGGATTTTTAAAGCCCTTTATGTGTGTGTATATGTATGTCTGTTTGTTTGTTTGTAATACACGAAAATAAAAATAACACCCAGGAATCCAAGCAGTGGGAGGCAGCAAGTGATGCCTGACAGTCCAGTCAAGTGACCTCTGTCTGTATCTGTCACAGTCCTGGGAAGATACAATAATTTATCTGAAAACAATTTATCTGAAAAGAGCTGAATGAAGAGATTCTTCATAGAGTCAGGAAAAGAAACCACCACAGGATGGGGAAGCACCAGGGTCCAGCAAGGGTGGGAGCTGTCACCCCCCAGCTCTGAAGGGCACAAAGAATGTGCACCGATTTCAGAGGCTGGCGAGGGCTTGGAGCTGGGGACGAGGGGCCACGTGGAGCACATTCTGTGCCAGACTGCAGCAAGGGAGGAAGGGAGGTGGAGAGCAGGCACCCCAACATCTCTCCCTCTTCTCACGCTCAGTCCCTGCTGCTGCCTCTCCTCGGCTGACCCCTGACAGAAGGGCAAAGGTGGGAGCCCCGGTGATGCTGCACACGGGGGCTCAGCCTCCCTGGCAGCCTGCCCTCCCTGCAGTGGTACTGGTCCAGGGCTCAAATCGTCAGGAGGTGCCTGATTTTATCCTTTAGGTTTGTTTAGGCTTTGAAGAAAAGGGAGTTTTTGAGGTGAGTACAACAATGATAGCCATGCAGTAACGAAGCTTCTAAGTAATTAGTGATGCCTAATTTGAATAAAAAGCTTAACTCAAGTATGGACCAGATAAAGAATTTCTTATAGTCAAATTGTTCAAAGCCCAATTCTCTAGCGAGCTCTATTTTTTACCCATCCGTAACGAAGCTTCTAAGTAATTAGTGATGCCTAATTTGAATAAAAAGCTTAACTCAAGTATGTACCAGATAAAGAATTTCTTATAGTCAAATTGTTCAAAGCCCAATTCTCTAGCGAGCTCTATTTTTTACCCATCTGTTCACTCTAAATACCTCAGTGGAAGGAAGCATTCTGAGATGATCTTTGAGATTTCTGGCCTCTAGTGAACATATACCTCCTCTCCGTTTTTCAATCAAACACTTCCCTAAGTCTTGTATAAAGGAATTTCGCAGATGTTATCAGGGTTGACCTTAATAGGGAGATTATTTATGGTGGGCCTGACCTAATCAGGATAGCCCTTAAAAGGGATGGGATTCTTCTTGGAGAATGAGATTCAAAGTGTGAGAGAGATTCAGAGCCAGGGAATCTCCACTGCTGGTTTTGAAGATGAAGATGTGGCAGGGAACAGCAGGCAGCCCTAGGAGCTGAGAAGCCCCTGGCTGACAGCCCATGAGGAAATGGCAACCTCAAGTGTACAACCCTAAGATGCTGGATTCTACCACAGCCACCAAGCTTGAAAGAGAGCCCTCCACTCCAGATGAGAATGCAGCTGGCTGACACGTGGACATTAGCCTGGTGAGACCCTCAGCAGAGAACCTAGCCCATGCTGTATCCAGACTACTGACCTACAGAACTGAGAGCTAATTCACGGGTTTCATTTTCTAAGCCACTAAATGTGTGGTCATTTATTTCTCAGCAGCACAAATTCCATGAATATGACTCCCTCCATAGGCCTTCTATAGACATCATCCCATTTTCCCAAAGCATTTCCTCTATATCCACCCAAATCTGCCAGATCCACCCATTGGGCATCTTATCCCAGCATCTCATCCAGCTGGTTCCGAGGCTTGGATGATGGATCACACAGTCACCCAGATAAGAAGTTAACTCCCTCATAGTTTCCAGCTCAGGATTTCCTGGCCACAATTTTGCCCAAGCTAAAAGTGGATTTTAGACATGGAACTGCTGACTGCCCTCACACTCAAGTATCTTGGAAGAAATCTGTCAAGAAAAAATATAAAATTATTTGTTGCTTTTATTGACCTCACAACTTTAGCCTCCATGGTCGAGAACCAGCTGAGGATTAAGCTGCTTGGGCTGAATGGAGACTTTGGGCTGGAATGTCTGTGCGAACTTGCATCTGACGCTGTGATGAGTGGCTGGAGGCCGCAGTTGCTATCAGGCACAGAAGGTATGGGCCACGTCAACCCAGCCATGGTTGAATCACCTGCCTTTTTCACTTACCAAGGTATGGTCTGACCTGCCTTTACAGATAGTTTAAACTCGCCACTAATTTAATGATTTATATACTTTTATGTTATTATTATCATGAAGGAGGAATGACTTCAATTGACACTTATTTCCATTATTACATGTAGTCACTATTAATGGTCAAAGAGGGAAGAGAAATCTGTGACTATTGTCTTTATAAGAAGAAGGGGAGGCAGAGAAGCACACGCAGAGAAGACGGCCACGTGAAGATGGAGGCAGAGACTGGAGCGATGCTTCCATAAATGGAGGCAGAGTACATGGAGCCTCCAGAAGCTGGACGGGCACGAAAGAGACTCCTCTGGAGCCTTCGAAGCCATGCTCTCCTGCTGACACATGATACCAGACTTCTAGCTTCCAGAACTGTACAGAATAAGTTTCTGTTGTTTGAAGCTGTCCAGTTGGTAATCTCTCCCTCTCTGTTTCTCTTTCTCTGTCTCTCTCTTCCTACCTACGTTTATCTCTATCTATATGCAAGAGGTCTTTAAAAAGTTCATGGAAAGATTTGTATTTTTCTGTGAACTTTTGAAATACCCTTGTATATGAATGCATTTGTGTGTGTGTACATACATATTGATTTTTTTCCAGAATCATTTCAGAGTAAGTTGAAGAAAACATGCTACTTGACTCCTAAATATTTTTATGTTATTAAAGAATGATGGAGACACATCAAAAAGGAACCAAACCAAATCTTTATTGATTGAACATCAGAGTCATTAAGGACAATAATGAATTATAGCTTATCGATACTGCAGAATGCCTACTAAGAAATATAGAGGGAATGGTGGATTTGGAAATAATCAATAGATGCTGAAACTACTGAGCGAAAGTTTGATGAGTTACTTATAATTAATGAGGGGGAAAAGGTGACTTTACAGAAAAGAAATCTGCCAGAAACCACCTTAATTAAGTAAGTGATCAAAATTAATACCACCACAATTGGGACGGACTGACATCACATGCACTGAGAAAGACAAAACATCACTTTGATAGTAGTCCTTGTAAAATCTAACTATGATAAAACATCAGATAAACCCAAATTGAAAAACATCCTACAACGTAATAATAATTAAAGATAATTCTTTTTTTTTTTTTTTTTTTTTCCCTTTCC
>NW_007735729.1:13037-14395 GCF_000696425.1 Galeopterus variegatus | reverse complement strand
GACCGGGGACCAGCAACGGGATCGCAACCCTCGGTGTTGCCCCCGCGCCTCGCTCAGCCAGTGAGCGGGAACCGGTCTGTATGTGGGATCCGAACCCTCGGGCGGGAGCGCCGCCGCGCTTCCCAAGCGGCGCACTTATCCAGTGCGCCACCGGGCCGGCCCATAATTAAAGATAATTCTAATTTTAAAATTTCAAGATCATAAAAGTCAAAGGCTGAGGAACTGTTCCAGATTAATGGAGACTAAAGGGACATGAAACTAAACTCAATACTAGATTTGATCAGAGATCAGGAAAAAGCCAAATTATCATAAGGGACATTATTGAGACAACTGACAACTTTTTTTTGAATTAAAAGTTTTAATTCTATAGTTTTGCTAGTTCATTAATTTTGGCTTTTATCTTTATTAGTTTCTTCCTTCTGCTTTTTAAAAATTTATTTTGATTATTTTTTAAATTTTATCATTACACAACGTGCACGTTTTTTGTGGCCTTTTACCAGTTTCTCCCTAATCCCCCTCCCCCTCCCCCTTTCCCAGCTCTGGTGGCCTCAGTTTTATTCTCCTCTTTTGAAAGTTCAAGGAATTATTGTGATTGTTATATCTTTTCTTTCTTTCCTTCTTTCTTTCTTTTTCCAGCTCCCATTTATGAGTGAGGACATGCTGTATTTCTCTTTCTGTACCTGGCTTATTTCACTTACCATAATATTCTCTAAGTTCATCCATTTTGCTGTGAATGGCAGAATTTCACTCCTTTTTATGGCAGAGTAGTATTCCATTGTGTAGATATACCACATTTTCCTTATCAAGTCATCCACTGATGGACATTTAGGTTGGTTCCAACTCCTAGCTATTGTAAATACAGCTGCAATAAGGTGTCCCTTCAACATGATGATTTCCATTTCTTTGGCTATATGCCCAGCAGCAGGATTGCTGGATTGTATGGTAGCTCTATCTGTAGTTGTATGGGGAACCTCCATACTATTTTCCATAAGGGCCGCACTAATTTACCATCCCACCAACAACGTAAGTGGGTTCCCCTTTCTCCACATCCTCGTCAGCATTTGTTATTCTCGATCTTTTTGATACTGGCCAGTCTATTTGGCATGAGATGATATCTCCATGTGGTTTTGATTTGCATTTCTCTGATGCTTAGTGATATTGTGCAGTTTTTCATGTGTCTGTTGGCCATTTGTACATCTTCCTTTGAGAAATGCCTATTCAGCTCCTTTGCCCATTTTTTAATTGGGTTACTTTTTGTTTTTTACTATTAAGTTGTTTGAGTTCCTCATATATTCTGGATGTTAATCCCTTGTCAGATGCATAGTTTGGGAATATTTTCTCCCATTCTGTAGTTGACT
>NW_007735729.1:10950-12279 GCF_000696425.1 Galeopterus variegatus | reverse complement strand
TTTTTTTTTTTGCATTCTAAGATGTTGTGGAGCACCTGGGGGGAGGGGGAAAGTGGAAAGGGGAAGAAAATAGGATGAGAGGAGTAGGAAGATGGGGGGCTTGGTCAAGGACAGTGGCACCCTCCTCATTCCAGCAGGGGAGCCTGGGCTGCTTCCTGTGGCAGTTGGGTGGATATCACTGGGCTGGTTGCAGATGTCAGGGGTGTGTGGCTGAGGCCATTGGCCCCCCGCCACCCCAGCTCAGGAACCTGGGGTGCTTCTTGCAGCATCTGGGTGGTCACTGCTTGGCTGGTTATGGATGTTGCAGGAGCATAGCTGAGGCCATCGACCCCACCACCACCCCAGCTCCAGAGCCCAGGGTGCTTTCTGTGGTGGCTTGGTGGTCATTGCTGGGCTGGTTGCAGATGTCCAGGGGGCATGGCTGAGGCCATCAGCCCTCCACAGCCCCAGTTCAGGAGCCTGGGGCACTTCCAGTAACAGCCTGGTGGTCATCACTGGGTTAGGTGTGATTTTTGGTGGGTGTGGCTAAGGCCCACGACCCTACTCCTTCCCTTGCTTGGGAGCCCAGAGAGCTTCCAGTCCTTCTAGATTTTATAGGTGTTCTTTGGTGGTATTAGACCTTTACTAAATAATATCAGACTTTGCCTCTGATCAGTGGGTATTTTGTTTTTACTTTCAGTTCTGTGTTGGAATATTCACCATTCCCACCACTTAAACTCTGCACTGGAACTAATCTATTGTCCTTTGCTTATTTTTAAAATGGGGGAGCTTCTTGTGGGGACCAGCGTTTGAGCCGTATACTTGAGCTAAATTGCTGCTTTGCTGCTGATTCCCTGGGGAAGTCTTTTTGTGCAGCTCATGTTTTTATTGTT
Organism: Galeopterus variegatus; assembly: GCF_000696425.1. Taxonomy (NCBI): domain Eukaryota; kingdom Metazoa; phylum Chordata; class Mammalia; order Dermoptera; family Cynocephalidae; genus Galeopterus; species Galeopterus variegatus. The sequence goes on along the minus strand of NW_007735729.1, from coordinate 11,407 downwards.
GACCTTGTATGTACTTCCAGGTCTTGTGAGGTCTGGTACACCTGAGTTATGTGGTAACTCTAGTCCGGGCCTGAGTCTTTTCAGCAAACTGCACCCCCTGCAGTTTTTATATTCCTGACCAGTCTCCACTGAGTGGTCCTGTACTGTGTCCCAGTGTTCCCATGGTAAGCCCATCTCCCCCACCACCCATACTCCAAACACTTTCCATGGAAAGGGATATGTGCTGATCTCTTGCAATGACTCACTGGCCTCTGAATGGCTCCTTTTTTCAGTTGTCTGTGGCCCCTCACTCCATGTGGGTCCATGGGAACCCTGTTAGTAGTCTTGTTGGCTCGGAGGCCACCAAGGCCCTCTTCTCCCCTGCTGCCTCCAAGCAACTTCATACAAAGAGCACAGCTGTGGCTCTTGTCAGCTCTTCCTCTGTGTGTTCACTAGCTCAAGACTTGAAGTGGCTGGG
>NW_007735729.1:3107-10138 GCF_000696425.1 Galeopterus variegatus | reverse complement strand
CAAACACTTTCCATGGAAAGGGATATGTGCTGATCTCTTGCAATGACTCACTGGCCTCTGAGTGGCTCCTTTTTTCAGTTGTCTGTGGCCCCTCACTCCATGTGGGTCCATGGGAACCCTGTTAGTAGTCTTGTTGGCTTGGAGGCCACCAAGGCCCTCTTCTCCCCTGCTGCCTCCAAGCAACTTCATACAAAGGGCACAACTGTGGCTCTTGTCAGCTCTTCCTCTGTGTGTTCACTAGCTCAAGACTTGAAGTGGCTGGGGCTCAAAATGGTGGGAGTGACCCTTCCTTTCTCTCATCAAGGCTTCTCCTGCCTTCATGAACTCCGTAGTTCTTTCCTCCTCTTCCCCTGAGCTCTAGTGGCTCCAACTTGGCTGTCATTGCTTTTTAATAATTGTAAATTTGTGGGAGAGAGTGATGCTGGGGACCATCTTTTCTGCCATCTTGACCAGAAAGCCAGTATGGACATTTTTGCAATGTTAATTCTTCCAATCCAAGACTATGGAACATCTTTCCATCTTTTCGTGTCCTGTTTAATTTCTATCAGCAGTGATTTGCAGTTCTCATTGTAGGGATCTTCCACCTCCTTGGTTAAATTGATTCCTAGGTATTTTATTATTTGGGTGACTATTGTAAATGGGCTTGGTTTCTTTATTTCTTTTTCTGCTAGTTTGTTATTGGAGTATAAAAAAGCTACTGATTTTTGCGTGTTGATTTTGTATCCTGCAACTTTACTGCATTTATCAGCACCAAGAGTTTTTTGGTAGAGTCCTTAGGTTATTCTCTATAAAGGATCATGTTATCTGCAAACAGCACATTTTAGTTTAATTCCTGTGTTTGTCTGTTGATTTGTTGCCTTGATGATCTGTCCAGTGCTGAGAAAGAGGTGTTCATGTCCCCTACTATTATCACATTGGGGTCTATCTCTTTCATTAGGCCTAATAGTGTTTCCTTTACATATCTGGGTGTTCCAGTGTTGGGTGAATATATATTTATGGTTGTTATGTCTTCTTGCTGGATAGATCCCTTTCTCATTATACAGTGGCCCTCTTTGTCTTTTTTTATGGTTTTTGGGTTAAAGATTTCTTTATCTGATATACAAATAGTTACTCTTGTTTATTTCTTGTTTCCATATGCAGGGGTATCTTTTTGCATCCCTTCACTATTAGTCTGTGTGTGTCTTTACAGGTGAGGTGAGTCTTTTGAAGACAGCACATAGTTGAGTCTATCTTTTTTTTTGTCTTTTTCCGTGTCCGGCAACGGATCGCAACCCTCAGTGTCGCCCCCGTACTGGACCGGGACCGGCAACGGGATCGCAACCCTTGGTGTTGCCCCTGCGCCGCGCTCAGCCAGTGAGCGGGAACCGGTCCGTATGTGGGATCCGAACCCTCGGCAGGAGCGCCTCCGCACTTCTCAAGCGGCGCACTAGCGCAGTGCGCCACCGGGCCGGCCCCTGAGTCTATCTTTTTAATCCAGTCAGTCAGTCTGCACCTTTTAAGTGGCATGTTTAATCCATTTACATTTAGGGTTGTTATTGAAAGGTATTGTCTCACTCCTGGCATTTTATCAATATTTGTTTGGATGTTTTAAATATCTCTTGTTCCTTTCTTTCCAGAAATTGAGAGAGATTGAGAGACTACAAAAACAAAGAAACAAACAAACAAAAACCCCAATTATATAAATAAATGAGTAAAAGAAATAAAGAACAAAATTTATGAAAATCATATTTCTTTCTAAATTAAGAAATACTATTCTCTTTCTGTTATCTATTTTCCTTCTTTTGTCTATCATCTTGTCTCCAAAATCTGAAAGGCATTTTTCAGATTACCCTTCAACTTTAGGAAAACCTTTCCTTCTTCCCTCGTGTATTTTGTTTTCTATATTTATGAGGTTTTGACATCTTCAGCCTGGCTGATGATGAAGGAACTTCCCCTCCCAGGATTAGCCAACTCCTAGAGACAGTAAACAACACACCTGCAAATGAGCTTTTCAATCACAAAGCCACCAATCCAGATCCCACACCCCATCACCTTCTGTATAGTGCTCTCACATTCTGGGCCACTATCCCCTGCACTAGTCACCCCAGGGCCAGGTACCAGACACCTAGGGACAGCCCCTGTGCCCAGAATCCACTGAAATTATTCAAACTAGTCAATACTAAGCCTGTGCACTCTGCCTTACCTGTTCCTTCCTTCAGAAGCCACAATAGAAGCCCTTGCCCACAGTTCTTCCTCTCCCTTTGCCGCCTGACCAACCCTGGTGCTTCCTCACGTGTTCCCCCCTGGCATGCTGTGCCCCTCCTCTCGGGAACTGTGAGTGACAAACCATATTTTCAATGGCATTGTCTCCTGATCCATTGGCCTAACTACACCGGAATGATAATAAAGCCTCCAACTTAAAACCATCTTGGATTGGTTGCACTTACATCATCTCATGGGATAGAAATAAACTTCCATGTTGTTTAAGACCCTGTTATTTTGAGAGTAATTGGTATTTTATTTCTATATACTATTTCTTTTTTTAGACCTATGTAGTATTGTTGCTGTTGTATAACTTTTTAGATTTCAAAAATAATATGTTTGTTATAAAAATTCAAATGTGCTATATAGCCTTCTATCTTACAATTCTGTGTTGTTGTTGTTTTTTTTATTAATCCAATTTTTTCCTAATCCCATCCTCACCTTGAGCAAACAGCTCTTCCGGAACTTGGCTCTGATCTCTGTGCCTTATCCCTGAATGCAGGAAAAAGACCTGATAAAACACACAGTTAACCACAGGTTCCTCCCATCTGGTGCTCTGTAGGAGTTAAATACAGGGAATGTGCCATGAGGAAAAATGCAGTCATGTGAGATGGGTAATTTGTCTCACTTGTGGGCCGGCCCGTGGCTCACTCGGGAGAGTGCGGCGCTGATAACACCAAGGTCACGGGTTCGGATCCTATATAGGGATGGCCGGTTTGCTCACCGGCTGAGCATGGTGCTGACAACCCCAAGCCAAGGGTTGAGATCCCCTTACCGGTCATCTTTAAAAAAAAAAAAAAAAAAAAATTTGTCTCACTTTGTCACAGGCACCAGGGCTCAGCAAGCTCACACTGATCAGTGGAGTCTAAGATGAACCACTGTCCCATGAGGTGCTCTAATGAGAACGGTGACAACTCTGCAGAAGGCACAGCCACACTTGGCTCACAAAACTGCTTGCATGTCTGGAAAATGAAACAAATTCTTCATCCCTCCCTGAACATCTCCAACACAAACTGGTCATTAGGCAGTCCCTGGCTGAAAGTTAATCAGCTCCTAATATACAATCATTTCAAATCTTTAGCTAGTGTTTTGCATAACCAGCATAGGTGGCCCTTACAAAATAGTAAGAGCTTTACTAAACACACACACACGTTTTCTCTTGTTAATTATTGTTTGTGTTTAGCATGTGTGCGGCCATGTGGTTGTGTGAACAAGTGTATGCACTATGTAGACATGGCCCACTGGCCAATCAGATGGGTAAAGTAAGTAAGTTGTAACTGACCCAAGTCTGGAAATTCTAACAGGCCCATCCCCACCCTAGCTGGCTCTCAGGGTGGAATGCCAAGGACCAGCTCCCATCTTCCCTCCACCTAGCACTGTAGATGGAAAACTTCAGCCCTGGGGGAAGAGGCTGAGTCAGGGGAAGGGGTAGGGTTTTCTGAGAGGTGGTTGGAGAAGAGAAGAAAAAAGTGCTTTTGTGGATGTGACATTGTGAAATACATATTTGGTTATTTGGGAGGTTTTTTGCAGCTGGCCTGAAAGGGAATCCGAACCCTTGACTTTGGTGTATGGTATTAGCCACCTCACTCTCTGCCACCACTCATGATTTGGGGTGACTTTAGCTCAACAGTTACACTGAAGCTGGGAACTAAGGAGCGGCTGCCATGCTGTCCCCTTAGCACCTCAACTTCCGTGGGCAGTCATGACTGTTGATCTGTGATCACCTCTGTGGGGTGGAGTGCTCTATGGAATAAACTGATATGGACTTTTCCAGGGGTTGTTGGCAGAAATCTAGTCCAGAGGGTTGTGAGGGAATCCTGTGTCTTCATATCAGGGAGACCGAGAAAATGTGAAAGACACATCTTTCCTCCAAGGCTTTCTGCCTAGACCACAGATCTGTGGGCACTGTGCTCTTGGTGAAACACCTTTGACACTTCCCTTACTGGGGACTAAAGCCCAGATTCCTTAACATGCCACCCCTGACACTTGGTGCTGCACCCAGGCAGTCTTTTGGTTGCTTCTTACTGTGATATTCTTGCTTCGGCCTCTCCGGAGCACCACCAGGCTTAAAACACAAAGTGTTCTCTGTGAACTTGGCTTAGGACATTTTTTTCACTTTACTTGTGAATTTGACAGCCTAACCACAAGGGTTTAGTTGAACAAACAAACAAAAAACAAAACAAAAAAAAAACACAGTTAATTTTTTCTAAGGGTCTCTTAAATTGATACTCAGGTCATTTTCAGTTGTCACACTTATCTTGGATTATTATCTTCTCTTTCCCTGTCAAATGATCCCTCAGGGTGGAGGTGGGGGGAGAGGGGGGCGGCGGGAATCCTTTCCCAACAGCTTTATCTTGACGTGAGCAGTTTTTCAGTGTGATTTTTTACTTCATGGAACTGTGCATCATTTTCAAGATTTCCAGTTTTAACCTAACAATTAATGCCCACATTACAATTACATTGTATCACTGTGTTTTAGTCCATTTGTGTTGCTATAACAGAAATACCTTAGACTGGGTAATTTATAAAGGACAGAGGTTTATTTGGCTGACGATTCTGGGACAGCTGCATCTGGCACGGGCCTCAGGGTGCTTCTACTCATAGTGGAAAGTGTCAGCAGCCGGCGGGTACAAGCGAATCACATGGTGAGAGGAAGCAAGAGAGAGAGACAGAGAAGGTTCCAGGGTCCTTTAAACAACCAGCTCTCATGGGAACTAATAGAGCGAGAACTCACTCACTACCCCCCACCCCCAGGGAGAGCATTAATCCATTCATGAGGGATCTGCCCCCATGACTCAATCAGTTTCCAGCACTGCCACATTGGGGATCAGATTTCCACATGAGATGTGGAGGGGACAACACATCCAAACTCCATCGCACTGGATGCCTAAAGCCCTTGAAATCAGTGAGGAACTAATGTTGAGTGGGTGGGTTAAGCAACACGATTCAGACATGAGGGATATTTGAATGGATTAATTTTGAATGTGATAAATATACAGATGCTTATGATATTAAAATTTACTTTATTTATTACCTGCAGGGTTACCAGGAATTATAAATACTTAGATAAAGCAGACACTCAGTGTTTCTTTCTGGCTGTTTACATTTTTCTTTTAATTTTAATATATACACCCAGGCATGTATGTATATATTTGTGTGTATAATGGCATGTATGTATATATTTGTGTGTATAATCTCATACCTTCCTTTTTTCTTCTAACCCTTACTCTAATAATAACATCTTGTTTCAAAGAAAAATTCTTAAATTGTTTAAGTAGTACAGAGATGAAATTTTCTGCATAAATCTATTTCGTCTTTTCTAACTAGTTCTTTAAGGATTGATTCAGAGAAGTAGGATTACTAGGTCAATAGTCATAAAACAATTTTAAGCACCTTTTTACCACAAATTATACCAAATCATTTTTCCATCAGCAGTTTCATTACAGTGTAGCCATTACATGTATATACACATATATACATGACATTTGCTAATTTCATAGACAGAAAATAGATATTATTGTTTTAATTTGCAATTTTGGTTGCTAGTAAGGTCAAATATACTTTCCCTTTTATTAATCCTCTTATGAATAGTTTGCATATGTTTTCTGCCCTCACTAAACTATGGGGGGGGTCATGCTTTTTCTAATCAGTGTGTACAAATCATGAATATTAAGGACACTAACCTCTTATGTTTGCTACACACTCTTTCCCTCTTTGTTGCATTTAATTTTAAGTGCAAAACTTGTTTTTAATTTTACATTTTTACACGTTCAGTGCAGTCTATATCACTTTCCATTTTGTAATTTCTTCCATTTATATTAAGCTTAAACATTTCTTCCCATCCAGAAAATGGGTAGTTACCTTTATTTTCTTCCACTCTTTGTAAATTTGTATTTAAATATTTTATTTTTAATCCACATATCCAGAAATAAATGTTTACAGAACCCCATTCCAGGACATGTGATTTACTCATTTATTTGGTCATCTGTTACTTCAAAAAATAATCATTGGCTGCATATTGATGTAGGGCTCTGTGCTGGGAACTGGAAAAACAGTGTTTACTCTCCTGGAAGCATGTGGGGCTGACAAGTCAGTGTAGACGACAGCTTCAGGAGGTTCTGTGTGGAAAGTTGTCAAGTGACAGGAGATACCCGGGGGAGGACATGAGCCAAATCAACACTCAGGCAAACAAGATAATTCAGGTTTCAATGCTTGCTTGAAGCTCTAGATGGGATGATCAGGGAGGGCATCCCTGGCAAGGGGTCATTTAAGCTGAGTTTTAAGCATCTGAAAAGGAGCAGCTAGTGCCACAGCCTCAAGGTAGAATTGGCTAGACGTGCTGAGGGGACAGATGGGACCACATGCTGGCTGGAGCTTAGACAGAGGGAGATAAGGTGGAGGAGGTGGGCAGCCTCCTGAGAGCCAGTCTGGATTCTCTTCCAGCGGCCATGGGCAGTGGTGCAGAGTCCTAAGCAGGGGAGAATGACTAATCTATTTATTTATATATAGATTAGTATTATATCATATAGAGATTATTATATTTTATATGTAGATTATTAGAGTAAATCAGATCTATTATATAACATAGATATAGATGAGATCTATGAGCTATACATCTATTAGATCTATGTTATTTAGTAGATCTAATCTACATCTTACATAAGTTTCCTCTGTCTCCAGGGCTAAACACCACCCAGGGGCAAGACTGAGGCAGGTAAGAGGTGCAGGTGGCCTGGGCCAGGGTGGTGGCTGCTGTATGGAAAAAGGGACAGATTCAAAGGCTACTTGGA
>NW_007735729.1:0-1516 GCF_000696425.1 Galeopterus variegatus | reverse complement strand
AATTCTAAGCACCTTGTGAACTTGGGAGCACTGAGGTGTTATTTAAAGCCACAGGACAGGATGAAGTCAGCACAGGAGGGAGTATCACTAGAGAAGACTGGTCAGTGCGCTGTTATGGGCTCTGCAAAAGCAGAGGGACCCCAGCAAGGTTAGGCTTTGACGTCAAGGCTGGTGCGGCCACACGCTCACCAAGAGGACAGGAAACACAAGGTGTATTACTTACACTGGGAGAGGGGGGTGGGCCTCCCAGGCAGCCCCCAAACAGCTTGAGGGAGCCAGGGAAGGAGACCGGCTGGGCTGTTGTGCTCGGGGGTGGGCTGGATGGTGGTTCTGTGAACGGGCTCGTGTGGACTGACTCTCCCGCCAGTGCCACAGGAGGGAGCACTGGGACTCTCCATCAGTGCGTGTGGGTGGGAGGGAGACTTCTCCTCTATCCTCTTAGGTTCAGTAGCTGAGGCCTGCGAATTAAGCTGATGAAACACAGACTAGCAGGAGAAAAAGTTTATTTGTATGTACAGGGAGCTAACAAAAGAAGTAGCTGTCTTGCTACATGGTTAAAGTTAGAGGCTTCAATACCTGATCAGCAGAGAAGAAGGAGTGGGGAGAAAGGCTCCTATGGGAAGGACAAACCAGTTTCTTTAGGAAAGATGAGTGGGCTGGTGGGAGGACAAACGGGAGGTAAGAAGTTTGATGATGTATATCGAGACAGGTGTGAGTGGANGGGACAGATTCAAAGGCTACTTGGAAGTATCTCAAAGGTCTTCTCATGAATTGGATGTGGCGCAGGAGAAGAAGGGAGGAATCAAGGACGGGATGGCTGGATAGCTCATTGGTTAGAGCGTGATGTTATAACACCAAGGCCAAAGGTTCAAATCCCCATACTGGCCAGCTGCCAAAAAATAAATAAATAAATAAATAAATAACCAAAACAATGAATTCTCAGGCTTTGCCTTAAACTGGGTAAACGTGCCAGTTTACTGGGATCTGGGGAAAAGGCAAATGAAAAACTCTGTTTAAATTTAAACCTTGTGATAACTCAGATATTGAAGTAGTAATTGAGTAAAAATTTGAGTCTGGAGTTTAAGGGACAATTCTAAGCACCTTGTGAACTTGGGAGCACTGAGGTGTTATTTAAAGCCACAGGACAGGANGAGTGAATAAACCCAGCCCCTAGTGGGCTTTATCAGTTGGGCTTTTTCACAGGACACTGAAGCAGCAGGGAAGGATTTGTGATGTGCCCAAAAGCCTTTTCTAGCAGTGACAGCAGAAGCTGTCTCCTCTTACGTTCTCCCATGGCTGTGTTTTATTGTTACAGGAAAGGAAAGGAGGAAAGTCAACCAAATCCTAAACACACGTTTGCATGTATTTATTTATTGCATTAGTTGGCCACCAGTTGGGAAGGTAGAATGCGACGAGATGAGCAGCACTGATCACCTAACGAGAGAGGGAAGCTGCGCGTCTGGTGAGAGCAGGGGAAGGCGAGCAGGTCTGGTCACTGCCGTCCTTAGCAGGTGCG
>NW_007735728.1:73953-76914 GCF_000696425.1 Galeopterus variegatus | reverse complement strand
TTGTCTCTGCTGGTGACTCTTCTTGTGTGAATGCACTCCAGTGGTTGGTGGACCATCTGCACGGTGGTTGTGGTGTCTAGCTGCTTCTGCAGCAGCCATGGTTATTGTGGTGACTGTGGTGGGCCACCCACGTGGGTGGGCCCCAAGGTGCTGGCTCAGTGTGCCTGGTTGTGGGAGGGTGGTCTGGTCCTCTTCTCCATGCCCTGGGTCCTGGGGCAGGGCCCAAGGTGTTGGCATGGTGTGCCTGGTTGTGGGAGAGAGGTTCCAGTCCCCTTTTCCATGACTCAGGTCCCCAGATGGGCTCTGAAGCGCTGGCCCAGTGTGCCTGGTTGTGGGAGAGAGGTCCAGTCCCCAACTCCATACCCTGTGTCCCTGGGTGGGCCCCAAGGTGCTGGCTCAGTGTGCCTGGTTGTGGGAGAGAGGTCCAGTCCCCTTCTCCATGCCTCAGGTCCCCCAGTGGGTCCCGAAGCACTGGCTCAGTGTGCCTGGTTGTGGGAGAGAGGTCCAGTCCCCTTCTCCATGCCTCAGGTCCCCCAGTGGGTCCCGAAGCACTGGCTCAGTGTGCCTGGTTGTGGGAGGGTGGTCTGGTCCCCTTCTCCATGCCTCAGGACAGTGGGTGGGCCCCGAGGCACTGGCTTGGTGTGCCTGGTTGTGGAAGAGAGGTCCAGTCCCCTTCTCCATGCCTCAGGTATCTGGGCGGGCCCTGAAGCACTGGTGCAGTGTGCCTGATTGCGGGAGAGAGGACCATTCCCCTTCTCCTTGCCCTGGTTCCCTGGGTGGGCTCCGAGTTGCTGGCATGTTGTGCCTGGTTGTGGGAGAGAGGCCCAGTCCCCAACTCCATACATCGGGTCCCTGGATGGGCCCCAGGGCGCTGGCTCAGTGTGCCTGGTTGTGGGAGAGAGGTCCAGTCCCATTCTCCATACCTCAGGCCCCCCAGTGGGCCCTGAAGCACTGGCACGTTGTGCCTGGTGTGGGAGAGAGGACCATTCCCCTTCTCCTTGCCCTGGTTCCCTGGGTGGGCTCTGAGTTGTTGGCACATTGTGCCTGGTTGTGGGAGAGAAGTCCAGTCCCCTTCTCCATGCCTCAGGTCCCCCGGTGGGCCCTGAAGCGCTGGTTCAGTGTGCCTGGTTGTGGGAAAGAAGACCATTCCCCTTCTCCTTGCCTCAGGTCCCCGGGCAGGCCCCAAGGTGCTTTCATGGTGTGCCTGGTTGTGGGAGTGGGGGTCCAGTCCCCTTCTCCATGCTTCAAGTCCCCCAGGCTGACCCCAAGGCACTGGTGCAGTTTTCTTGGAAGTGGGAGTGGGGTCCGGGCCCCAGATCCAAACCTCCAGTTCCCAGGCAGGCCCCAAGGTGCTGGTGGTGTGCCTGGCCCGGAACTAATTTTTTGTCCTTTGCTTCTAACACAGGGGAACTTCCTGTGGGAACCAGTACTTGAGTGTGTGGTTGTTTAAATTGCTACTTTGCTGCTGTTTCCCTAGGGAAGGCTTTTTGTGCAGCTCAGGGTTTAATGGTTGACCTTATAGGTACTTCCGGCTCTCCAGAGACCCGGTAGATCTGTTTTCTGTAGAATCTCCAATCTGGGCCTGAGCTTTTTCGTCAAACTGCACCCCATGCAATTCTGCATTCCAGACCAATCTCCTCTGAGTGTTCCTGTGCTGATTGGGAGGCAGATCAGCTGTCCTTGCCGTGCCCCAGTGATCCCCCGTCACTTCCCATGTGACGGACCCTGCGCTGGTCCCTTGCAATGACTCACCGGCCTCTGAGTGGCTCCCTTTTTCCAGTTGCTCTGGCTCCTTGCTCCTGCGTGGGTCCATGGGAACCCTGTTAGTGGTCTTGCTGTCTTGGGGGCCACCAAGGCCCTCTTCTCTCCTGCTGGCTCCAAGCAACTCCATCTGGAGGGCACAGCTGCAGCTTCTGCCAGCTCCTGCTCCATGTGCTCATCAGCTCAAGCCTTAAAGCAGCCATGGCCTGAAACGCTCAAAGCAGCTTTTTCATTCTGTCATCGTAGTTTCTCCGGCCTTCATGAACTCCATAGGTCTCTCCTCCCCTTCCCCTGAGCTCCAGCAGCCCCAGCTTGGCTGATGTTACATTTTTATAGTTGTAAATTGGTTGATATGTGGGAGAGAGTGACGCTGTGGACCGTCTATTCCGCCGTCTTGATTGGATCTCTATTTTATGGTTTCTAAGAAACATTAGTGAAGTCTATTGTTGATAGTCTGTCACCTGCCCAAGATTGGATAAAATAAATGCAAAGCTCTTATTCCTTTGAAGGTTATATTCCATGATTCAGTCTGCCAAAGGGTCAGTTAAAAATTTAAATACAGCTCCCAGATTACTCATGTTTTGCCAGCAGCCTACTTGTTATTACACCCGTATTAGAGATGTTTCACTAGCTTCCAATTACCCTATTTCAGGGAGCTGCATTCGACTTGCAATTTTTAATGCCTCACTCCTGTGGATTTCAGCATGAGATCTGTGGGTAGCAAAGTNGCTCCAGTGTCCTGTCATCTTTTTAACACACATCCAGCTTACAGTGAACAGACAGGCATGATTCTGTGTGCACTTTTCTTCAGAAAGGGTTGGTGAGAAGGGGCAGCACCCTGAGGGCAGTGGTCTGAGTAATTACATATTCCCGTCAGGCACCTGCTTTAGTATTTCATTCGGGCCCAGTCCTGGTCCCTGGAAAGGATGCTTTGTGCCTCTTCACTGTGTCCTCTAGGCTCTCACCATTTTGTCAGTATCTCTTTTCCCTGAATGGCTGGGTTTGCAGTCGACTGACTTTCTTTACCTATTTTTGGTTATTATATGTTGGGGGATCAAACATCCTTCCTTTTTTACTTTTTTCCGACTGTAGCCTTTTGATACAGGAAATTATCTGGTGTATTCACTGCCACAAAAACATGGGTTTCCATTGTGCTAAAATCCATTAAACGAATGCTACCCTCACACATTCTGAATCAGG